>NC_134406.1:49430127-49730127 GCF_038048845.1 Mixophyes fleayi | reverse complement strand
TGCCTGATCTTGGAGTCTCATTCCCCATGAGTCTCTGAAGGTGTTTCCTCGTTTATTCAGCGCTGCTGATTCCTGTGGTTTCCAAACCACTTCTACCTCTGTGGTTTCCAAACCACTTCTACTACTGTGGTTCCCATACCACATCTACCCTTCTGTGTATCATCGTGACTGTGAGCTGATTCCTATCCGCTGCCTCCGTGCACTACAGTCTTCTAACCACTTCAACTCTACCATGTATTATTGGGACTGTTAGCTGATTCCTATCCGCTGCCTCCGTGCACTACAGTCTTCAATCCACATCCACTCACCTGTTCATCATCGTGACTGTTAGCTGATTCCTATCCGCTGCCTCAGTGCACTACAGTCTTCAACCTGCAACTCGTCTGTGTTTCATCGTGACTGTTAGCTGATTCCTATCCGCTGCCTCCGTGCACTACAGTCTTCAATCCACATCCACTCACTTGTTCATCATCGTGACTGTTAGCTGATTCCTATCCGCTGCCTCCGTGCACTACAGTCTTCAACCTGCAACTCGTCTGTGTTTCATCGTGACTGTTTGGCTGATTCCTATCCGCTGCCTCTGTGCGCTTCAGTCTTCAGTTCATCTCAACTCTCCCGTATTTCCTCGAGACTGCTGCCACTATTGCTATCCGCTACTTTCCGTGATCAACAGTTCCAGTTCAACTCTGCTCTCCCGTGTGCCATCGTTACTGCACCTGCTGGTTGCTATTGGCTACCGCCGTTGTGTCCGCAGGGACCTGCTGCTGCTACTCCTCAGCTCTACTCATCCATCTACTGCTGATCCGCTCTCCACGCTTTCCTGTGTTCCCGCTGGTCTCTACCCGCCTGTCAGCATTGGATTCGTGTCTCTCTACTTTCCCCTCTGCTAGACCATCGCCATTCTCCAGGGTCCTCCAGGAGTCCAGTTCCACGCTCTACTGATTCCTGTATATTTGTTTCCCTGCTGGTCTACCTACCTGTGCGCTGCACCTACTAGACCACCGCTTCACCCATCCAGGGACTTTGTATCCTGCCAGCCTCCGGCCGTTCAGGTATCTCTGCACTCCTGTCTGACTGCCTGCTTCTGAACCACGGTATGCATACTTCTCATTGACTGTGCTGGTGTATTGCATATCTTGCTGGACTGTGTTGGTTCTCCTCTGGAGTTTGCTATCCGCTGAGTCTATTGCCATCATTGACTGTGTTATCTCGTGCCGGATTACTTCAAGAGACTTTCTATTATTGCAGTGCTGTTCAGTCATATATATATATATATTGTGCATATTACTGTGGATCAAGTTTAAGGTGCCCGTGTATATCTTGTGTTGCAGTCTCTCCCCGTGCACCTCCTCACATATATATTTCAGTGGTACAACTTGCTAGTGGCAGACCACTGATCCCTGTTTCCAGTATCACCTGTTCCAGTATCCTCTCACATAGCAGTGGTACAACTTGCTAAACGCAGACCACTGACTCCCCGGATACCTCCACTTGGATTCCATTCCTTCACTCAGACAGCGGTACAACTTGCTATCCGCAGACCGCTGACTCTCATCACCTCCTCGTTTCTGTTGGACATTCCTCCTCACTATAGCAGTGGTACAACTTGCTACCGCAGACCACTGACTACCTTCACGTGTCCTTTGTCCATACAGTTCCTCGTGTATTATTACCTCCATATTGCCAGTGCTGCTAGTCATAGACTTTCCTGAGCATCTCATCATCTGCTATTTCCTGTTCCGTGATCAGCCTGCTACCAGAGTACCATATTACCATCCATACTGCTCTGGTAAGCCTATCACCTGGTGATCCCTGGGTAAAGACTCCTAGTGCCCGTGACAGTAAGATCAGGCCATGACAGACCCAGATACGGAACCTACCGCTAAAGAGATGCTGCAGCATCTGGTCAGCCGTGTGGAGCAACAGGATGCTCGCCAACAGCTGTTACTTCAATGTTACCAATCGTTAACCTCCCAAGGAACATCTGGACAGACTGTTACAACTAATATTGAAGCTCCTGTGCTTTCCTCCGTCTCCCCAGTGCCATCCCAGGTGTCTACAGCTCCCACGCTTCACCTGCCTACTCCGTCAAAATACGACGGGGACCCCAAAACTTGTAGGGGTTTCCTTAACCAATGTTCAGTCCATTTTGAGCTCCAACCTCAAAATTTTTCTACCCATCGTTCCAGAGTGGCCTATCTTATCTCATTGTTTTCTGGACAAGCCCTGGCTTGGGCCTCCCCTCTGTGGGAAAGAAACGATCCAATACTACAAGATAGTGCCAAATTCATTTCCACGTTCCGAAGTGTGTTCGATGAACCAGGTTGTGTGACCTCCGCTGCTTCCAGCATTCTTCGTTTGCGACTAGGCTCCCATACAGTAGGCCAGTATGTCATTCAATTTAGGATCTTAGCCTCTGAACTTCAGTGGAACACTGAAGCATTAGTTGCCGCCTTCTGGCAGGGGCTCTCCGATAAAATGAAAGATGCACTGACTACCCAAGAGCTTCCTTCGTCACTAGAAGATTTGATCTCTCTTTGCCATCGTGTAGATATGAGATTTCGTGAAAGAGAGTCTGAGAAAACAACTGCTGTTAAAGCACCTCTTCGTTCAACTCCTCAATTTCGTTCAGCTTCACCCTCTGTGATTCCCATGGAGATAGGACGTTCCAAATTATCTTCAGAGGAGAGGAAACAAAGAGTAAAGAATAGACTCTGTATCTATTGTGCTGATTCCACGCATATGCTCAGCTCTTGTCCTAAGAGATCGGGAAATGCCAGGCCCTAACTAGTTCTGGAGAGGTGAAGTTAGGGTCCCTGGAGTCGTCTCCATCGTCTATGAAATCTAAAGTCTGCGCTTTTGATGTTACGATTTCCTTTGCTACCAAATCCTTTGAGTCACAGGCATTGATTGATTCCAGAGCAGCAGGAAATTTCATTTCTAAATCACTAGTGAATCAATGGTCTCTACCAGTGATTACTTTAAAAACACCCATTACTGTGACGGCTATAGATGGATCACGTCTCATCAATGGTCTCATCACCCAGAGTACGTCTCCAGTAACACTTCAGATTGGTGTACTACACCATGAAGAAATTTCGTTTTTAATTCTTCCAGTTACGACAAGTCCGATTGTCTTAGGCCTTCCATGGCTTCAGTGTCACTCTCCCCAGATTGACTGGCGCACCCCTCAAGTTACGTCTTGGGGGTCTGAATGTCACCATCGTTGCCTTTCCCAAGTTATTCCTCTTAAAGTACAGCAATCTTCCATCTCATCTTCCTCCCCGGGACTCCCTCCTCAGTATGCTTCATTTGTCGATGTGTTTGATAAAGCTCAGTCTGAACGTCTTCCTCCTCATCGTTCTTGGGATTGTCCGATCGACCTTCTACCTGGCAAGACTCCTCCCAGGGGTCGGGTCTATCCACTCTCGTTACCTGAAACTCAAGCCACATCTGAGTACATACAGGAGAATCTCCAGGGTGGGTTTATTCGACCTTCCACCTCTCCCGCTGGAGCTGGGTTCTTCTTCATCAAAAAGAAGGATGGATCACTACGCCCTTGCATAGATTTTCGTGGACTCAACGCCATTACTATCAAGAATCGGTATCCCATTCCGCTGATCACTGAGCTATTCGATCGCATCAAGTGAGCTCGGATATTTACTAAGTTGGATCTTCGTGGTGCCTACAATTTAATTAGAATCCGTTCCGGTGACGAATGGAAGACAGCGTTCAAAACCAGAGATGGGCATTACGAATATCTAGTAATGCCTTTCGGGCTGTGTAATGCCCCCGCTGTTTTCCAAGGCTTCATCAATGAGATCTTTCGGGACTTATTATATGTATGTGTCGTTGTCTACCTGGACGACATATTGATCTTTTCACAGGACCTGCCTTCTCATCACCAACATGTGGCAGAGGTCCTCTCCAGACTACGGAAAAATTCATTGTTCTGTAAATTGGAAAAATGTTCATTCGAGTTGCCCCAGATTCCATTCTTGGGGTATATAGTTTCCGGAGTTGGCCTGAAGATGGATCCAGACAAAGTAAATGCTGTATTACATTGGCCCCAGCCAACTACTCTTCGTGCCATCCAGCGTTTTTTAGGTTTTGCCAATTACTATAGACGCTTCATTCAAGACTTTTCATCCATTGCATCTCCTATTGTGGCCCTGACTCGGAAAGGGGCTAATACTAAGCAATGGTCATCTGAGGCTCTCCAAGTCTTTCAAATTCTCAAAGAGTCCTTCTCGTCTGCTCCCATTCTTCGACAGCCTGATGTGACACTCCCCTTCTTCCTAGAAGTAGATGCCTCTAATGTGGGCTTAGGAGCCATTCTCTCCCAACGCTCGGAGCAACAAAAATTACATCCTTGTGCCTTCTACTCTCGGGGTCTTCTGCCCGCAGAGAAAAATTATACAATCGGGGACAAGGAGTTGCTGGCCATCAAAGCTGCATTAGAGGAATGGAGATACTTGTTGGAAGGAGCTCGCCATCCGGTGACGATCTTTACGGATCATAAGAACTTGTCATATCTGCAATCTGCCCAATGCTTGAACCCTCGTCAAGCAAGATGGTCTCTTTTCTTTTCCCGTTTTGAATTAATTATAACCTTCAAACCAGCCGCTAAGAACAAGAAAGCTGACGCTCTATCTCGAGCTTTTGTGACGTCCTCTGATGTAGAAGAGGTTCCCAACCATGCTATTCTAGACCCCAAATGTATTTCACTGGCTGCTTCATCCACCAAAATGCTACCATTTGGGAAAACCCTCGTGCCTCCTACTCTGAGGAGGAAAATCCTTTCGTGGTTCCATGCCTCTCGTTTTTCTGGACACGCCGGTGAACACAAGACCTTTGAGATTCTCTCTCGAAGTTACTGGTGGCCTTCAATGAGGAGAGACGTCAAAGAGTTTTTTGCTTCCTGTGATTTATGTTCTCAGTTCAAATCCTCCCGCAGAACTCCAGCAGGGTTGCTGCGACCACTACCCATTCCGTCCAAGCCTTGGACCCATATTAGTATGGATTTCGTTACTGATTTGCCACCAAGTAAGAATCACAATACTATTTGGGTAGTGGTAGACAGATTTTCTAAGATGGCTCATTTCGTCCCTCTGTCTGGTTTACCTTCCTCGTCTACTCTGGCTGAACATTTCATTAAAGAAATCTTCCGCATCCATGGATGTCCGTCTGAGATTGTGTCAGATAGAGGAGTACAATTCGTTTCCAGATTCTGGCGGGCCCTTTGTAAAACCTTGGGCATACGATTAGCACTCTCATCTTCTTACCATACGCAATCTAACGGACAAACGGAACGAGTCAATCAAGATCTGGAGACTTTTATAAGGATGTTCTCTTCAGCCAATCAAGACAACTGGGTAGAATTGCTTCCTTGGGCTGAATTCGCCCATAACAACATGTACCATGAGTCATCATCCAAAACTCCATTCTTTGTGGTCTACGGTCACCATCCGTCTTTTCCGGAATTTCCTGCCCTCCCGCCCACCCAAGTTCCTGCTGTGGAGACTGTTTGTCAGACCTTCAAAAATATCTGGTCTCAGGTCAAAACCTGTTTAAAGAAGACATCTAACAAATATAAGTCTTTCGCAGATAAGAAGAGGTGGGCTATTCCACCACTAAAAATTGGAGATCGTGTCTGGTTATCTACCAAAAATATTCGTTTGAAGGTTCCATCTATGAAATTCGCCCCTCGTTTTATTGGTCCATATAGGATCATTCAAGTTATCAATCCAGTATGTGTTAAACTTCTTCTTCCTAAGAATCTTCGGATTTCCAATGCCTTCCATGTGTCCTTGCTCAAACCTCTCATCATCAACCGTTTCTCGACTCCTCCCTCAGCACCGCAGCCGGTTCAAGTTCATCAGGAGGAGGATTTCGAGATTACTGAGGTATTGGATGCAAAAATTTCGCGAGGAGTTCTCCGTTTCCTCGTTCATTGGAAGGGCTTTGGTCCTGAAGAGCGCTCATGGATCAAAGCTGAAGATCTTAATGCTCCTGCCCTTCTGAAGAAGTTTTATTCCAAAAATCCGGACAAGCCCGGTTCCAGGCGTTCTGTGCCCACCTTTAAAAGGGGGGGTACTGTCACTCACCGGACTGTGAGTGCTTCTTCCCGGACATTTAGGAACCGTGGCTGTCCTCCATCCTGAGGGACTGCGCATGCGCAGCCCTTTCTAATCCTTCAGTGTATGTTCCTTTAACTTAATTGGCAGATCAGGCAACACTCCCTATATTAAGCACCTGTGGTCAACACCACGTTGCCTGATCTTGGAGTCTCATTCCCCATGAGTCTCTGAAGGTGTTTCCTCGTTTATTCAGCGCTGCTGATTCCTGTGGTTTCCAAACCACTTCTACCTCTGTGGTTTCCAAACCACTTCTACTACTGTGGTTCCCATACCACATCTACCCTTCTGTGTATCATCGTGACTGTGAGCTGATTCCTATCCGCTGCCTCCGTGCACTACAGTCTTCTAACCACTTCAACTCTACCATGTATTATTGGGACTGTTAGCTGATTCCTATCCGCTGCCTCCGTGCACTACAGTCTTCAATCCACATCCACTCACCTGTTCATCATCGTGACTGTTAGCTGATTCCTATCCGCTGCCTCCGTGCACTACAGTCTTCAACCTGCAACTCGTCTGTGTTTCATCGTGACTGTTAGCTGATTCCTATCCGCTGCCTCCGTGCACTACAGTCTTCAATCCACATCCACTCACTTGTTCATCATCGTGACTGTTAGCTGATTCCTATCCGCTGCCTCCGTGCACTACAGTCTTCAACCTGCAACTCGTCTGTGTTTCATCGTGACTGTTTGGCTGATTCCTATCCGCTGCCTCTGTGCGCTTCAGTCTTCAGTTCATCTCAACTCTCCCGTGTTTCCTTGAGACTGCTGCCACTATTGCTATCCGCTACGCTCCGTGATCAACAGTTCCAGTTCAACTCTGCTCTCCCGTGTGCCATCGTTACTGCACCTGCTGGTTGCTATTGGCTACCGCCGTTGTGTCCGCAGGGACCTGCTGCTGCTACTCCTCAGCTCTACTCATCCATCTACTGCTGATCCGCTCTCCACGCTTTCCTGTGTTCCCGCTGGTCTCTACCCGCCTGTCAGCATTGGATTCGTGTCTCTCTACTTTCCCCTCTGCTAGACCATCGCCATTCTCCAGGGTCCTCCAGGAGTCCAGTTCCACGCTCTACTGATTCCTGTATATTTGTTTCCCTGCTGGTCTACCTACCTGTGCGCTGCACCTACTAGGCCACCGCTTCACCCATCCAGGGACTTTGTATCCTGCCGGCCTCCGGCCGTTCAGGTATCTCTGCACTCCTGTCTGACTGCCTGCTTCTGAACCACGGTATGCATACTTCTCATTGACTGTGCTGGTGTATTGCATATCTTGCTGGACTGTGTTGGTTCTCCTCTGGAGTTTGCTATCCGCTGAGTCTATTGCCATCATTGACTGTGTTATCTCGTGCCGGATTACTTCAAGAGACTTTCTATTATTGCAGTGCTGTTCAGTCATATATATATATATATATTGTGCATATTACTGTGGATCAGGTTTAAGGTGCCCGTGTATATCTTGTGTTGCAGTCTCTCCCCGTGCACCTCCTCACATATATATTTCAGTGGTACAACTTGCTAGTGGCAGACCACTGATCCCTGTTTCCAGTATCACCTGTTCCAGTATCCTCTCACATAGCAGTGGTACAACTTGCTAAACGCAGACCACTGACTCCCCGGATACCTCCACTTGGATTCCATTCCTTCACTCAGACAGCGGTACAACTTGCTATCCGCAGACCGCTGACTCTCATCACCTCCTCGTTTCTGTTGGACATTCCTCCTCACTATAGCAGTGGTACAACTTGCTACCGCAGACCACTGACTACCTTCCCGTGTCCTTTGTCCATACAGTTCCTCGTGTTTTATTACCTCCATATTGCCAGTGCTGCTAGTCATAGACTTTCCTGAGCATCTCATCATCTGCTATTTCCTGTTCCGTGATCACCCTGCTACCAGAGTACCATATTACCATCCATACTGCTCTGGTAAGCCTATCACCTGGTGATCCCTGGGTAAAGACTCCTAGTGCCCGTGACACAGTCAGTATGTGGCCCAGAAGTTGATTGACAGTATGTCAGGATGAATTGCAGAGGTCTTCAAAAATATTGCAATTATTGACTTTTTTCCTAAACTTAATGTAATTATCAATAAAAGCCTTCAACATTTATGACATGCTTGTAATTTTACTTCAGTATACCATAGCAATATCTGACAAAAAATTCTAAAAACATTGAAGCAGCAAACTTTGTGAAAAACAATATTTATGTCATTCTCAAAACTTTTGGCCATGACTGTAGATCTATCACTTAATTGAATTATGGAATTCCTATCTTTGTCCAGCGTATTGCTCCACCAAGTCTGGTAGCAACTAGAATGTAGTTTATAAAAATAACCAGAGATGGATTGGGATTTTAAAGTGGCCCTGGAAAAAAATCTTGAAGTGTTCTCATGTGGACAGGCCAAGTCAACAGTAGGTGGGTCCAACACAAAAGTAGGTGGGATTTAGAAGTACTTGAATTTGGTAGTAGTAAAATTTAGGAAAACCTAGATGTGATGACTTAATACACAGTGGGGCATATTCAATTGTTGCCGTTTCCCGCGGCGTTAAATATATTACCGTTATTAGGGTAATTCTAAGCCGGATTTCAAAAGTATTCGCAGCTCCCAAAGTACTGCTATGGGCATCGGGGATCCTCTGGTCTTCCTCTGATTAGACAAAACTTCCCTCAATTCCAATGCACTCTCCATAGTTCTAATGATGCTAGAATATCTTAGTCATGAAGGTTGTGATGTAATAGATGTTTTGGATTAATTTCTTATTTAGCTTTATAATGCACAAGTAGGATATTATTCTCATATTTTGAACTGTGCTAAAAAAAATTACAGTTAATATCAAATTAGACAAATTTCCAGTTCAATCAACTTGCAATTGAAAAAATGCCATGCTGCTTGATCCTACAGCTACAGGCAGCTGCTGCTCTAACCTTGCTGATGGTAACTCCAGACGTAATACAATAATCTGGACATTTTAAGGAATAAGTAAAGTGTATTCATTATGATGAAGATAGCACTCAAAAATATATGTTTTATACTTTTCAATAGGTAAAAATTACACATCAAGAGAGCTATGTAAATTACTAGTATATAGAATTTAGGATCACGTTAGTCAGGCATCGATTCAGTTAAAAGATGAAACTCCCCTCAAAATTGTCTGTTATTTTCCTAGGACTAATGGGGCTGCGATAAATATTTTTTTATGGTCTCAACTATACAGGAACTATTACTATGAAGTCTAATGGTGTCCCCCTATTATGGTAGGACCAATGCAAATATTCCTAGTGTCCTTTAATAAAACATCACAGTGTTATGAAGGTCTGTGGCTTAATCTGCATCCTGCTCCTTTGTCTGCCACAAACTAGTCCTCTATTCATTCAGAATCAAAATTGCTCTAAGTTTTTGTTTAAGAACATTGATATAATATATGAATCCCCTGACAAGTGTATTAGGCATTTTAATGGCAATTGCTGACAAGTTGGGATTATCCATTTATATTTAAGTCACTATTCATATACAATAAACCATTACAAACAGACTTATAATTTAGTTTGATTCAGGTAGAAAATGCAGGAAGTGTGAGAACAGATTTGACAAAGCTGAACGTGTCACTGATTTACACCATAAATAGCTTTTGTGAAGTCATTCGACTTGAGCATAACAGTTGGTGCTTGGCACAAAACTGTTATCAGCTGCCCGTGAACCAATAAGTACAGTATATGTTTATTAGGTATGTCTGCTACAGTTGACAGCACACAGTCTAAGGTAAACTCATATTAACCTAAGTTCTATACAGTTGGCGTGATTCAGCAAGCCATGTATCTGCTGCTATTGAGCAAGTCCATTGCCTCATGGTAGGAACATCCATCTCTATATTGGCCTAGGAAAATGGAAAAGAATTCTGGAAATGCTGGACTTACTGGTTAAAGTGTGACTCAGCTGATATCAGGTACTGGGTTTGTCTTTAGGTAAATCTATGTATATAAAGTATTTGTGTTTCTGTGCAGATAATCTGAATTTAAAGCAAAGTTTTGAGTAACCTCAGTTCAATTCTCCATTCTCACACCTAGTAGGAGCCACATGTTCTACGGGGAAACAATTCTTGAAAACCAATCCTAGAGTTGATAAAGTGCAGAACTTCACTTAAGAACTTTACTTCTTCAACGGTTTTGAAGAAGGAACCTGCTTTATAACCACTTTTCTAAATTACAATCTTACACTCACTGTTGTTACTTGTTGCAAGACAAACTGTTCCAGCTGGATATTCCCCTCTGACCTTCACAAAATATAAACATATTGTCACGTAACCCTTCAACCCTTCAACTGAGGGAGAGTAGGAGGAAATGAAGGTGTCTGCAATGCATATTTGCTGTTTTCAAATTGTTATAAATTGTTATAAATGACAGCCTGACACACATGTAAATTGCAGTTTGATTGCATATACACACCAGTCCAATATAACATTACAATATTTATTTCTTGTGAACAGTAAACACATTCTCCTTAATCAAGATGCTAGCAAAAAGCCATTTTAGGTGCCTCATGAGACACTTGCTCAAGACAGTTGGACAAATCACTTCTTTGAGAAAACAAAGTTATTAGGTACATGAAACAGCTTTTGGCTGTTTCCTACCATCCATATTTGCTTAATGTTTTTAAAGTTTGCAAGAAATGACTATTAGAATTTTAATCAAGCGGTGAGTACAGTAAACCCTCTCTGGAGACATAGCAACCCGTCAGGGAGGTATACTTCATCTTCACCCAGTGATTAAGAATTTTCAGTTGAACATTTAAAGCATCACTACAGCCTTGTAAATTCCTAAAAATCCCCCACCTTAGCTTGAGCCCCAAGGCTGATCCATGCAGCCATTTTTCCCTGGGACTTCTCCATTCCTCGTACAGCTTTGACTAAAGAGATCAAGAGATTACGTCATGTAATTGGTCCTTACACTCAATCCACCCCTTGGTTAGCGACATTGATTTGCCTCTAACATTGTATTTGCAACCTTAAGAGCCAAAATCGCAGCCAAATATAAATATCACCTTAACAACTTTTGATCTTCAAAAAATGAATATATAATTTATCTGAAATATCAACTCTTTTATATAGTATGTCTAATACAAAGTGCATTGGAAAATAAGGGAAGTGTCATGTTACCATGAAATGCATTAAAAAGTACTATGATAAAGTCTTGACCTATAATTAATAGAAGCTGGAAATAGTTACAATGTCAACAGCAGATAAAAGACAACAATAAAAGAGCTGACAGTGTGTCAGTAAGTGCATAGATATGTAAATCACTGCTGACCCTGAAAATAGCTGCAATTGCATTCTGAGCAGGCCTGAAAGGTGTTTAAATATTTTGATGCAGGTCATTACACTTGTAATGATCGCTTTGCAATCAATTTCTCGATCATTGCAAAGTGCAAACAGATACTCCAAACAATTCAACAGAATGCATTGGAAATCGTATGTCTTTAAGCTATATTTTTATTTTTATTTGATTTTATAGCTATTGCACACAATTAGTGTTACATGCAATAACAGATGTTTTGAATATGTTTTGTCATTTTTTCCCCCTCCATTATGCTACAGGTAAATATGTGTATAGGACACAATGCAGTGTGAGGCTTAAGTTACAGTATAAATAAATAGTTATGTGCCTCCAATCTTAGCATTCTGAGTTGTCATTAAATACAGTAAATTATATAATGTGTATGGAAGATGCACTATTGCATAGTAAAAAAAAAAAAGAAAAGAAAAAAAAAAGAACTGCTAGAGATCTTTATATTCTCCAGAGTTACTGTGCTAAAAATGTTATTATCATTCTAAGTGAGACAGAAGGCCACTTTATTCCCAAATGAAAAGTTATCTAAAATAAATAATTTATTTTGTAAATAGCTTTAATGCTTAGACTGAGGCTTACAGGCATAAGCGGTACTCAGAAAAATGTGTAAAGGAACATGTATAATATTATTTCAAATGTAGCATATACTTGCATTGCATTCTTCAACCTTATTGTCATCGCATTCTGCTGCCCGGGGTTGGCTTCAGTCTTCTTGCTGTTCAGTACAAGAACACAACTTAATGCATTGGCTGTTTGAGTCTTTGACACATGAAATGTCGCTCTAGGTTTGTGTGTGACATCGCAACCACGTATTCAAGTTTGTGCCAAAGCAGCTATTTTAGCTGTGATCTATTAAGGCATTTTTATAGTATTAAGGTAGGAGGTGGGTGTGTTATAGTACTTTTCAAATTCGTATTACTAGCTAGCTGTTGGCAGGGGCTTGCAAGGCAGGGGGCAGGGGAGCATCTGCCTCCCGGGGCCGGTCCTATAGTGGGCTATTTTGGGCTGGGTCACTGGACTACCTGCATTTTTTTACTTTTTTAACATGTTCCTATTAGGCTGCTGGCCTAATTCTCCAGTCAACCCCTGGCTGTTGGCAGAAGCATATTTAGAAATTATTGGGTCCCTTAACAAATTTTTAAAGGACCACCCTCCCAACATTATATTCATAAATGTACCAAATACATGGGAGCTAACTGACATATTGTAGTTGACTTAGCTACACATACATTTCTTTATTATATGCTGCAAAACACTGTTGAACAATAAAAATGGTTAGTGATATTGTAACTAGCTGAACATCGGACAAAATAAAGAGTATGGAATATACTGGTGCTATATAAATAAATGTTGATGATGTTGATCCACTTTTTTTTCTCCATTACAACACCAAAAGAGTCTGCAAAATGTAGCATGATGCACTGCACATCCTAATAGACTGCATGTAAATAAAAATAAAACAACTTAGTTAACACAGCCTAGAAACTAACACTCAATGCAATCATTTTAAATATTAGTACTGGACTTGGGAGCCAGACAGATCTGTAATGAGCAAGCGAAAGAAACTATCAACAAGAACAATATAATAGACCCAAGAGAGGGACATTATGGAAGGTATAAAGCACAATGCAGTTTGGTCGAATAAAGGGATAATTAAGGGCTATGAATCTTTTCAAACAACCCTATTTAGTGTAATATCATTTTTCAAGACAAGGAGCTGTGTTAACTCTCTAATGTAATCTACTGAAGGTAAAGTAAAGCATGTGCAAGTGGAGGGAAAGGTTCTTTTGCATAATTCACAGTATGTTTAGTTTAGCTTTTGTAGAAATGTAAAATATACATCACACCTATAAATATCTTATATTCCCATTTAAATTCTGGAATACATAATATATTAGACTATACTAGGGGTTGGCAACCTTTTACTATCGGTGTGCTGGCTAAAAACTAGTCAAGCCCAGGTGTGCCAGATTCATAGTATGCCACATAGTTGTGCCCCCAAATCATACTATGCCACATAGTAGTGCTACAATTCATTGAATGCCACATAGTAGTGCCCCTAATACATTGAATGCCACATAGTAGTGCCCCAAATATATTGAATGCCACATAGTTGTGCCCCCAATACATTGAATGCCATATAGTTGTGCCCCAATACATTGAATGTCACATAATTGTGCTCCCTATACATTAAATGCACACAGTTGTGCCGTCAATACATCGAATGCCACATAGTTGTGCCCCAATACATAGAAAGCCACATGGTAGTGCCCCAATACATTGAATGCCACATAGTTGTACCTCAAATACAGTGAATGCCACTTAGTTTTGCCACCAATACATTGAATGCCACATAGCTGTGCCCCCTATTCATAGCAGGTCACATAGTTGTGCCCCCAATACACTGAGTTGCTGGTCAATCGTAGCAGCTCCGTTTCAACCATCCTCAGCTGCTTTAGTGAGGCAACTGTGGAGCGCCGGCATGCCAGACAAAAGTGGTCCGCGTGCCACTTCTGGCAGGTGTGTCGGGCGTTGCCAACCCCTGGACTATACTATATGTATATATTTTTTTGAATCAGAATTTTTCAGTTATAAAATTACTTTGGACATTAGCCCTTTCATTGTATAGCTAGCAATTTATGGTGTCATACCGAAGTGTTTTTGACCTTCCCTGTAAGACAGTTATGAATTAAATCACAGGACAAAATCATCTTTGGTCCAACTATATATGTCAATTTGCACCTAGTGCGCCTAGATTTCCACCAAAGCAAATAGGGTTGCAAGATGGTATTTTTGGAGATTCATAAGTTTGCATAGGCCAAATGGAGGAGTTAGGTGAAGTAAGCGAGCTCCATAGAAAGTACAGATTAGTGCATCACTGTAACTCCTATTGCAGAGCGGTGCAAAAATGTGATTTGATTTTTCAAATGTTGCATTTTTAGAGGCATGGTTTGGGTATGCAAACATTTTTACTTGTATTTTATACCAGCTTAGACAAAATACTTAAAAGTGCATAAACACGCTAAAATTTCCATATTTCTTCCACCTCCTTCACCTCATAATGCTACTTATTTTTCGGTCATATTATTTAAAATAAATGTATACTTTAGTTAAGGGGAATAGCATTAGAATTTCATGCAAATCGAATTTCACACTGCAACAGGCCGTTTTCGCAAAGAGGTTTTCCAGGTAGAGAATCTTTGAGTTCAGCTTTTACTTTTTGCCATTGTACACTGTAAGCATGAATTATGCATTTTATGGAATTTACAGTCTATAAACAGAGATGACAATAGTATCAATTCATTCTGCTTTATGGTGTGTATGGGATATAATAAAGGAGAAGTCCAGGAAGAATAAAAATAATAGCTTGATGAAATTTCAAGAAACATGCAAAATTCTGCTCAAAATTGCATAATGGGATGAAAATTTCCCTGAACAGTTTTGAAAATGTTATGCATATCTAACTTACCAATATGCCCTCAATGGCCACTTTATTAGGTACACCTTTCTAGCACTGGGTAGGACCCCTGTCACACATCGGGGTCTTAGCTGCACTTATCACATTCACTGCTATCATATCACGGCTACCTAGGTCCCTCCTGGTCACCTGCAGCATTCCTGTCTATCACATCTCCGTTTGTAAACAAGCACATACTGATTGTTCTGCTGCATGAGCACGGCCATCTTGGATGCAGTCAGGTGATCATTCCAGACTAACCAGATTCAGCAGCTGTGACCACATGAACTATACAGCCATTAGTTGTTTGGAACACCCTATTTAACCCTGCAGCGGAGATCTGTTCATTGTCAGAACAACACCTTTCTGTCCTGAAGATAGTTCTTGGCTCCAGGCTCCAGTTGATCCTGCACTGGTCCCGATTACCCTGCGTTTATAAAGGGACCATCTTCTGTCAACATCCTGCATTATCAACTGAACTTCACGTTGCAAGTATCCTGCATTTTAAAGTGCACATCTCTTTTCAATTACCTGCAATTCCAAGTGCATATTTTCCTTCAAGTATTCTGCATTGCCTGGAGTTCATCCTTCTGCAAGTACTCTGCACTTCCAAGCTGCCCATCTTCCTACAATATATGGCATTCAGCAGGAGTGCTTATCTCAGTAAGAACTTTGCACTATCCAGTGTCTATTCTGCAGTATTTGTGGCTTTACCAGTAACATAAGCTCTGTTACTATAGCTGGTTCTGAGTCTCTAGGGCTTATTTCCAGTTCTGTGTATCTGGCTGGGGGTTCCAGGTCTGTTTCTGCCACACAGCCCTGAGTTTGCCATTCTGTGTCACAGTTCTGAGTTCCTAATCCTTGTCTCCAGTTCCAGTTCCTTCTGTTTCTATCCGAGTTCTTATTAGTGGGTTCCAGTCCCGTGTGCCTGGACACAGGTGCCGTGATTGAGTTCCTACGAACAGTTCACGTTTCTCCTTACACCGGATTCCAGTTCAGTACTAAGGCACAGCTTTCAGTCCTAAGACTTCTATACTGCTCGTGCTACTCTGAGTACTCTAAATGAGCAAAATGATCATCAAAGCCTCCAGGTTCTGTTCAGTGGCGGATCCAGGGGGGGGGGGGGGGCGATCGGGGCTTGCTGCCGGCGGCTGCACACTGTGCAGGTCCGTTCAGCAGTGATAATGTACTGCCCAGCTGCTCTGATTGTGTTTTAAACACAATCAGAGCAGCGGGACAGCACATTATCACTGCCAAACGGATCTGCACATACTGTGCAGCTGCCGGCAGCCTTAGAAGTTAGAAAGGGGGCGGGGCATAAATCCCCCCCCCCCCCCCCCCCCCCCCCGACATCGCCCGGGGTAGAAAAAATTTCTAGATCCGCCCCTGGTTCTGTTTCAGTCCTACTTCAGGGTCCCGAATTGGATTGAGAAATACCTGCGACCGTGACAACCCCATTTCGCACCCAGGACATCTTGAATTCTTTGTGGCACGGATTCAACAAGTTGCTGGAGATTCTGATCCATGGTGACACGATAGCAACACTCAGTTGCTGCAGATTTGTCGGCTGCACATCCTTGCTGCAAATCTCTAACACGTCCCAAAGGTACTCTATGAAATTGAGATCTATGATCTCATTGTAATGTTCAATGTTCATTGAGGTGATGTGTGCTTTATGAAATCACGTATTATTTGCTGTAACAAGCCATTAGAAGTTGGGTAGACTGTGGCCATAATGGGATACACATGGTCAGCAACAAAACCCAGTGATACTGTGGCATTTAAATTACGCTCAACTGATATTAGGGGGCCAATGTGTGCCAAGAAAACATTTTCCACACCATTCCACCATCAGCCTGTTGACAGAAAGCAGTATGAATCCATGGATTCATGTTGTTTACACCAAATTCTGACCCTACCATCTGCATGGTGTGACAGAAATCGAAATTCAATGTTTTCCAACATTCAAGCGTCCAATTTTGGTAAGCCTGTGCTCACTGTGACCTCAGTTTCCTGTTCTTGGCTGACAGGAGTGCAATTGAGGGGGGGGGGGCTTCTGCTGCTACAACCCATCCATTTAAAGGTTAGGCAAGTAGTGCATTCAAAGATGCTCTTCTGCCTTAACTGTTCGAATCCATGGTTATTTAAGTTGCTATCACCATTCTGTCAGATTGTACCAGTTGGGTCATTCTCCTCTGACCTGTTTCATTGACACAGAACTACTGCTCAATGGAATTTTTCTGTTTTGCGCACCATTCTTTGTAAATACTAGAGACTGTTATGCATGAAAAACCCACCCAGTTTAGCACCAATAATCACTCCAGAGTCAGAGTTACGTAGATCACATTTCTTTCCCATTCTGGTCTGAACGCAACTAAACTTCTTGACCATGTATGCATTGAGTTACTGTCACACGATTGGCAGATTAGATATTTGCATTAACAAGCAGATGTACAGATGTAACTAATAAAGTGGATACTAAGTGTGTTTATCTGCTTTCCCAGAATTATAAGGGCTCCTTTTCTTAAGTTACAGTTAAGCGTAGCATAACAACCAATTATCAGCTTTTACCTGTCTGGAAAAATTAGATGATGAAAGCAAGTGTCTTAGTTTGCTATGGTTTCGTGTATATTTTGCACATAACTGCAATGGTACTATATGATTACTATTATTATATGGTCCCCTCATACTTCCTATATGCTCTTTCCTAGTAGTTGTATTTTTTTATTATAGCAGTAGAGGTAATTTATTAAGTGCAAAATGACACTTACAAATTGTATATGCAGCTTTTGAGTTACTGTATACCTTAAATTGCACTACTGCACCACAGTTTCCGTCACGGCTCAATGGTTTTCGTAGCAAGATGGTCATTTGCTGAGGAGCATAAGTTTGCTTTCTTAGGGACTCTTGCCCACTATCAAACCAGAAAAAATCCCAACACACAATGAACCTTAATTGATGAATAAAATACTCCCCAAAACCCACATAGACCAATTCTCAGAAGATTTTGGAGAGAAGTAGAAGGGAGTACAGAACAAGTTTCTCCACCAATTTAAGATGGTGCAGAATTCAAGTCCTTTTGCAGAAGTGAAATGGCAATGAGCAGCAGGGAAGGCCCCTGAAAAAGCACCCCCTCCTCCCGCATTACATTAAGATCATTCCACAAAATGAATCTTGTTTCTGCATTACACTGATGCACCTTACATGTACTTTGCTGCAATGTCCTCACTGTTCCAAACTCGTCCACTTTGGCCGTGTAAACTACTCTTCCTCTGCAAATACAGCCTATGTACTTTATCAGAAATCACACAGTGGTTCCAAAGCTGTAGTTGTGGAGCATCTGTTTGGCACTTTGTCATTGATCCCCCTTGGATTTACCCAGTGCGTACATAAATTTAAGCATAAGTGCAGAATTAGTATATGTTATATAAAGTAGAAAGGTATAATCCATATACAGTTGTAAAGAAAAACATGTAACAAGCAATTAATCCAAAGCCATGATAGATTATGCCATTGCTTAAAGGAGACAAGAGAACCTGCACAGCTCCAACAGTTGAGGGCATTAAACTAATACAGAATCCAAGCCCCATGTACCGTAGAGTTGTAAAAGGGGGTCTTAAGAATTAGACACACCAGTACATGACAAGTGGTGGAAGGGGTGTATAGTCATGAACGTAAAAATACAAGAGTCAGGCACATTTGGTGATACGTTACCATGTTTTTTCCAATGTTCCCTTGCATAAAATAGGCCTATTCAATCTCATTTACCTTGTAACGTGTCCACCTATGATTTTGATCCTGCCATAATCATGTAACATGTGTCCCACCATCTGAAACAGAGGGATCAACCACAGAAAAAGTTTCATGTGCAGCTGTAAAATCTTCTAGATTCCAGGCCCTATGTGCCTACAAGTTGTGTAGCTATCCCCACCCATGTTGATCATATTCTGTCAACATATATGGCGGTAATTCAATTTTCATTAGAACTCATCTTACCAATGCCCTAAGAACTAAGGCTCCAATAAGTCTAGGTTTTCCCAGGATAACCCCCTTTCTTTCCATTCATAACCTTGATGCACCCAATGATCAGGAAATGTTGGAATAGGTTTCTGTAAGTGTTTTACCATATTTGGGCACTAAAAGTATCTATGGGGGGTGGAAATATGGCCTGATAAAGCTTTAGGTCACATAGGAGTCCCAATTTTTCATTTGAACTTAAAGGCAGCTTGAGTGATGTCATTAGTTCTTTATGGGATAATTATTGATTCATCTCACAAATTTGCTGCCTCCATTGTGTCTAGGTCACTGGCCCACTTTACAATTTAGAGATATGTTTGTAGAGACATATTAACATATAACAAATGTGTTTTAATATGCTATACTATAATTTTCAACTTAATTAGTTAAAAAATGGATTTATGATTTGACGTAAATCTGATGCCTAATAGATGTAAAGAATACCAATCCATCAATCTTTTATAAAGCCTGCTTATAGCAATGCATCTTAACCAGAATCCAGAATCAGACACTCGTTAGTAACCTGGGCAGTATTGTAAGAAAATGAATATGAATACCAAGCAGGGTAATCTTAGGACACAGATGCTTTTGTCTGAATTTAAATATAGAAACAGTTGTGTCCTGGAATTTGCATAGCTGAGATCAGCTGAATAAATATTACAAATGGTATAGAATGCCTCCAGGGGCTGATAAACACATTTATCTGGGTTTTCTGTTGCTATTGCAACTATTGTGCATTATTTGTAATAACAATTATGGTAATATTTGCAACAACAAGGAATGAACCATAAGCAACCTGTTTTCAGTTGGAAGAGTAAAAGTTAGATGCTGTTACTGATTGATGAGCAACATCCCACACAATATGATTATAGCAATGATCAACCAACCTCCAGTTCTGGGAACAGTTAATAACACTGCGAGGCAACATACTCTCAGTGCAGCAATTAAATAACCAACAGGGAAATCTTGGTCATTTAGTTTATCTTCATTTTAATAGACCATAATTCATGCTACTTATATTACAATAACTGCAAATTTATATTTAAAATTATAACTGTGAAACACACAGCAGGAACAACAGCATAACAAACTGCTTGTTTGTGAAGACTTGCTCCAAGAGCAATTTAACCATCTGACTTCAGGTAGCTCTTTCTCACTTCTGTGCATCGGACACCCAGTATGAGCAGGTTGTATATGGGAGCTGTTGGGTGAAATTAAATAGTGGTGATATTTTTTTTAAAAAAGGCAGATGAACTAATAGATTGATTGGCTAAAGCATAATAATACGGACATGTAATGTTGTTATTATTATAAGCCTTTATTTATAGAGCACCGCAAATGGTCCCCAGGGCCATACAGAGAGCATACAACAAAACAATACATAGCATTACAGGACAATACAATAAACACATTGCAGTATAATTCACAACACAGCTAACACAGCCATAAAGGGCAATAAGTTGCAAAGGGTGTCCCAAAAACCACTATAATTAGAAGTGGGAAGAGTGAGAGTTGGGGGAATAATTCACGAGTAAGCTGGATCTGCGCCCAGGGGTGTGGGCACAATTAACAGGAACGGAGCCCGTGAATGAGGTGTGAAGGGAGATGTGGAGACCGAAGGCATAGAGCCAAGGGAGGTGTAAAATATAGCTGGCCTGAGGAAGGCAAAGGTAATAAGATGAGGAGGAATGGAGGGAAGAGCTGGTAAGAGCTTAATCTAAAGGGGTAGACACATAGGGGTAAGTCAGTGTGAGGGGAACTAGTAATTAGATGGGAGGGATAGAAACAGGAGTCAGTGATATGATAAGGGGAGCATGAATGAGGGAGAGGTATACTTTGTGTTAACCAGTGGGTTGGTAGGCTTTAATGAACAGGTAGGATTTAATGGACCATTTGAAGCTTTGCAGGCTAGGGGATAGTCCGATCGAGGTAGAGCATTCCAGAGGTGGTGGAGGCATGTGAAAAATCTTGGATGCAGGATTGAGATAAGGTTACCAGAGGGGAGGGAAGTGGTGGTTATTGGCCAATCAAAAAGGGAGAGAAGAAGTATGTATGGAGATGAGGTTGGAGATTTAGAAATTACATAGAAACGTCTCTACAATTAAGTTTTTAGATTCAGAAGTCCCTGTCAGTCAGTCAAGTTCACAGCATGCAGATATTAATCTTAAGGAAGGATAGATAATAACAGTGTAGAGTTGTGAACAAACAAGAGCCAACCCATGTTGTTGTCTTTGTTGCTGAGTTTATTTTAGCATTATTGGGCAATTAATGCTTAGAAAACATGTTAGAGAGATTTGCAACCCAACTTGAAATCTGTATTCTCTCTGCAGCTAAGTAGACTGTATATTCATGCTGGCACTCCTCTGCATTTCTCTGAATACAACTATAGCTAAGATCACAGGTATTGAAAAGTTGGACTTAACTTCATAGTAACTCAGAGGTTACACGTGTACTTGAAAGTGGGCCATATTTAAAATTCCATATCTCACCACATACTGTCACATCTCCAGAGATAGTACCTTGATTCCCACTGGATATCACACACAGCCCTGCATCTAAAGGGGTGTAATATTTACTTATCCCGCAACTAAGGGCTATATTATTAGTGTTTGGGCTAATGATTCTATAGATATAAGGAGTTCAGAGGAGTGCTCTCAAAGCACTTGGGAAGGTTGAAGACTGTTAAAATTGTGCCCATTTCACTAACAAGGGTTCAGAGTTCCATAGATTGTAAGCTTGCGAGCAGGGTTCTCTTACCTCTCTGTCTCTATGTATTACCCAGTATTGTCTTATTAATGTTTGTTCTCAATTGTAAAGTGCTACAGAATTTGCTGGCGCTCTATAAATAAATGATGATGATGATGATGAAAGCTCCCTTTGGTCCTTGTAGACATATTCCCTTTAGACCTTGCAGTTTTTACTTAGTGCAGCTCCACGGATTTAACCTGCTAGAATTAGTCACACACTCCAGGTTTCTTAACATGTATTGTGCCAAATTGAATAGATTGAAGATGTGACAGCCCATTAAAGTAACATTTTTCTGCACATTTTAATATAATCAGCTGTAGAATTGACGACAAACACAACAATGTAATACTTTGAAGCATTCTGCTAGGAGAAAACGGAGTAAAGCAGAAACGGAACAAGAGCACATCATGTAAATGAGAGGAGAGAATATAGAATAATGCAGAAAGCATTTAGTGGAGAAGAAAAAAATTTCAGAATATGTGGGACATTTGCAAAGAAGCATCATAATGCAAATTTGTGAAACTGCTGTAGAGCATGTTAAAATTGATTTTCCTCACAATGCAAACAATGGATGGCATCCCATCATCATCATCATCACCATTTATTTATATAGCGCCACAGATTCCGCAGTGCTGTACAGAGAACTCATTCACATCAGTCTCTGCCCCATTGGAGCTTACAGTCTAAATTCTCTAACATACACACAGACAGACAGAGACTAGGGTCAATTTTGATAGCAGCCAATTAACCTACTAGTATGTTTTTGGAGTAAGGGAGGAAACCGGAGCACCCGAAGGAAACCCACGCAAACACGGGGAGAACATACAAACTCGACACAGATAAGGCCATGCTCGAGAACTGAACTCATGACCCCAGCGCTGTGAATCAGAAGTGCTAACCACTTCGCCACCGTGCTGCCCATACAAATAAACTTGCCCAATTGCCCCAAACAAGCTGTTGTAACTCCATTAGTCTTTTCTTCTGTTAACTCGCTGTACATGACCTACAAAGTTGATGCCAGGATAATGCACTGCCTACTTCAGTCCCCCTCCCCTTATTAAACTGTCATTGTAATGAGAGGAAGGGTCGAAACTAGGTAAAAGACAGAACAAAGGAATTAGGCAGGACGTAGAAACATTTGTTTCACGCTAATACAGTATTATTGTTTGCCTTAGTAAAATATTGGGACAGTGAGGCTCTTTACTTTAACTGCTGTACTTGTGGTGTGGTGCATCACAGAGATGGATGTCCCAGGATAGTATGTAAGCTGATCGCATGATACTCACATTCAACAATGTCTTCTTCAACCTGGTGCGACTTGCTGCTGCTCTGAAATCAGACTCTGAAATCAGGCAGAATTTCAGCAATTCATGATTTGGTCCAAATTCACCCAAAATTCGCTGAATAGTTTACGCCCTTTGGAGACTCAAACCAATCACAGTGGATAGAAATGTAAAGTAGCTAATCTGTAAGGAACAAACAAGTGTTACATGTCTATAGCCCTATAAAAGGCATTTAGAGCCCCTCTGGCATTCTTGCTGGAATATTCTAGTGAAAAACATCTGTGCATGCCATTATTTGTGATTATAACTTGTGATGTGAGCTTTAACTTTTCAGTGGCCTAGCCTCTTATCATTCTAACATTTAATTTGGTTCTCTGTGTTTTTGGTACATAGCAGCATTGTATTATTTTCATATTTTCAGTACATAAATCCATACAAATAAGCGCCAACAAGAAGTAGAAAATATCAGTCACCATCACAAGCCAAATATCATCAGTTTGTAAATGTTTCTAGAGTGACATGAATAACAGGGCAACGGTCATAGTATGTGCACAAAGGGTTAGTTGAGGTTACCAAGGAACAAAGCTCAGAACGCTGGCCCAGTTGCTACATATGATAGGTCATTATTTCTCCACTTTGAAAACTTGACAATTGTGAAATGCAAACTAGTCATTAAGAAAGGAAATCAGCATGAGCGCGTGTGAGGGTTCGACTTCCTCCAGAGCCTTTCTGTAGTATTGGAGCATTTTTGAAGATAGCAGGTATATATTTTATATATTTATTACTCTACTTACATATGTATCACACATTATCCCAAGGAAATATCTTCCCTGTGTATAAGAAAATACCACAATGGTATATAAAGCCCGTTGAAATGGTGCAAAAACAGTGGCAGGGTTTTTCAAAAGACAAAATATAGCCTTCCTTGGCCCTAAATTAACCCAATGTGTTATAATGTCCATACTTGGAGCAATCTAGTTGTTTAGTCCATTTTCTGAACAACTGGATTAGCAGCATTTTTTCCAGTGCTTTGGTCAGATTGAATAATTGATGGTGAGACGTGCACTGTGTGATAGGATACCAGTTTGTTGAATACCATATTGTCCAACAAAATCTGCCTGTATGGCTCGTTTAGGCATCAGATTTTTTAGCTAAGAGCAGAGATGGATATTTACAGTTACTTTACATACTAAATTACTGCACTCAGACTTTATAACCGATTATTAGCTACAAATCCCAATTTCAAATTGAGCCTTTTTTGTAAAGTGTAGGATGTATTCAGACGTGTACATTCCCAGACTATTCTTTAATTTCCAGTTGTGATATCCTCTTTATATTGGCAATGTTGCTAGAGCTGCACAAAAATGTTGTCCAATTTCGATTTCTAATTATATTTTGTCCCAAATTGAAGATTGTTCCATTTTCTGTACAGTTCTACCTTTAGGCATTTTGTTCGGCACACCTCATTAAAAGTTGTAACAGCAACAGACAGATCTTTGGTATATATTTTGTTTTGTACACAGGCTAAACATTACTGCATGGAGGTTGCCTGTATACAAAGACTAGTGGATAAGGTATTATATTTTAAAATCTGATATCTTTATGTAAAGTTTTCTGCAGTCCCTTTGCTATTTTGTTGTAGCTGTAATTATGTTTTTTGTATGTAACCAATGTTGAAGTGGTATCTCTGGTTTCTGTTTATAGTGAAGCAGCTGGGTTTTGGCTGGGTATGCTGGTAGCACTGTATTTGGTATCAGTTCATCTGTGGGCTGTAGAAGATAAGATGTTGATACCTTTCTGAAGTGAAGGAACAGATCTAGGGATAGATTTACTAAGCTGCGGGTTTGAAAAAGTGGGGATGTTGCCTATAGCAAACAATCAGATTCTAGCTTTCATTTAGTTAGTACTTTCTACAAAATGACAGCTAGAATCTGATTGGTTGCTATAGACAACATCCCCACTTTTTCAAACCCACAGCTTAGTAAATCTAGCAACTAGTCTTAGTGCAGAACTTTTCTGAAGGTAATATAATGTGTTTTGGATGGAATCTGTCCTTCATTGGATATAATGGCATATCTATAGGCCAGACAATTGTAAGTTGTTGCCCTGAATAGTTATATCCAGAACACAAATGCGAGTAAAAGAACAGTTTGTTTATATTCTTTTGGTAAGATATATTTAACTGAACCTTTGTGAAACTATATTAAGTCTAAATAGACAGGATAGAGCAATAGTGTTGTATGGGGTTGATGCATATATTAAAATGAACCTGGAACAATATGTAAATAGATTGCTTTATGTTGTCTAAAGTAATTAGCACCTCTTATGTGGGTATATTAGTGTGTGACTGTGATAGCGCTTTAGGATATTTTCCGGAATACCACAACAGAGGTCCTTTGCGGGATTTTCAATGTGCAACTAAAAGATTATGAAAAGTCCTTCATATGGAGCGTTCGAAAACAGAAACAAAAGTTTGCTGGTTGCTGTGCCTGCAGCACCTCTTCACACACATTTTAGTGTTCTCAATCTGAAGTACTAACTAATACACCATTATCAATAGTTGATTCAGAAATGCCAGTATAAGAAACAAAGGTCTAAAGACTGGCAACCTGCTGGTGGTCTGTCAGATTTCTCTGGCCTTAAGCATCCTTCAGCTGTTTATCACTGTCCCCATAAATCTCTATGGGGATGGTGAACTGAATGAATTTATAAAGTGGTGAAAAGCTTTGCTTTGCTTAACTCTTCCAATGGCGCAAAGTCCTACTGAAGAGGATGCTCTTCACAAGCTGCATGCTGCTCCCCTTTATAGGCCAATGTTGACTTTACCACGGATGTGTGGTGAAACATTTCCTCAATGGAGCCAGTCCATTTTGCAACAAATCAAGAGTTTTGTTGCAGAGAGGATTTTTTGCCTGAAGATCGCATTTGCGTTACTGTACTTGGCCTGTGTTTGTATGCCTCTTATTTTCCATGTTTCATCCTTCCAGTCTTAATTAGGCAGATGTAAATATGCATTGGTGCATATGCGTCCATTCTCTTTATGGGAATGCACAATTTACACTATATACACTGGCATAATATTCCAATAGATTTAGGACCGCAGTTTCAGAAAAGATGATTCACAGAGAGAAATTTAATAAACTTGCAATGTCTGGCTCTCAGGAAGCTGTTTATATAGGCCTGAAACCAGACTCAGGTGCTGGCAATTAAGTATTAACAGCAGGTCATTAGGCAATTAGCCTGTGGCTCACTGTGTGGAAAATGCACTGCTGTAACCCAGAGTTTGCGTTTCATGTCCCACAGAACCAGATTATTCTCAGGCATTGGTGGTGTTAAGTGGCACAAGAAACCCTGCATCTGTGGCAGAAAAGTGACCGGGCCATTTTGGAAAAATATTGGGACATCAAGCTACAGCCCCTGCTTGATGGCATATGAGATACCTTGTAAGGGCATTGGGAAACATTTAGGTCAGTGTTTCTCAAACCCAGTCCTCAGGCACCCCTAACAGTGCTTGTTTTCCATATCTCTTTGCTGATGACACATTTTGAAAGATCTACAGGTGGTACTAATTATTTCACTTTTGACCTGGAAAACCTGCACTGTTAGGAGTCCCTGAGAACTGGGTTTGGGAAATACTGATTTAGACAATGCCTAAACTATTAAGAGCCCTGACAACCACCTTCTTGATACACAATTTAACAGTACCCCATGAAACAAAAGTGGGAGTGAGGAGCTCTGATTACTGTGCAACCATTAGAACTCTGTATACAGCCCATATACATATGGATGTTAACTAAAATGGCAATGGCATCTAGGGCAGTAATGGTCCCAGCTCTTTCCTGGTTTATTGTCAGATTTGTTTGCTATAGCTTTCAACATTTGTTTAAAATACCCTCTGATATGTTATTACACATAGTTGTCTCTAACTTTGATTTAATGTATTGTTTGAACTTATTACTGAAATTAAGGGTAATGTGAGGTCCTTTTGAAGTTTAGAAAGCTGCACCACTGCACCTTGGAAGTGTTATAGGTTGCCCATCACTGATCTAAGGGAAGTAATAGTTATTGAAATCTGAGCCCATGGAATCAATTACTAAATTCAGAATGGCTCTGTTCTACTTTCCAAATATTTTACAAACATTTGTTCAACAATTCGGTTTTCACAAGTCAATTTGCTGGCTATAAAACCCAAAAATATTTAGGAACTCAAAATTTGCAGAATAATTTAACTCATCTTTAATTCTAATTCAATTGTTTGTTTTAACGTGCTAAACCCCAAAAAAACGAGCGCTCTAAAAATATTACCGTTAATACGGTAATTACTCGCTAAATTTCATCTCGCAGCTCCCTGAGCAGCGAGCTGAAATTCAGCCGCTGGCAGCGAGTAAGTACCGTATTAACTGTTTACGCGCGCAAAATTACCGTATAATATGAAGTTTTTTTAGAGCGCTCGTTTTTTTTTGTTTTAGCGCGTTAAAACAAACAATTGAATACCCCCCTAATACTTGCATTGAAAATGTTGTAGACTACTCAACATCTACAGTTCAAAAGTCTGAATACATTCCTCTGATTGATGGAATTGTGATTTTCTGACCCAAGGATTAGAACTTTCAGGGCATAACTTCCTGGAGAACTTTAACATGAGGTACATCTTGTAAAATTTACTGAAACACGGACAGACCTTCATGGGATACCTCCGTTGTAGATTGGCAGACTTTCTAACCAATATAAGTCTCTTAGGGACTCAGAAAGCAAGGAAAGAAACCTTATTTATAGTGTAGTATGTATGTAAAATATTTTAATAAGGTACATAATATGTTAAAAACAGCTTATCTGGGTGTCACAGTGTTAGGATTTGCATATAATTTTCATATGATTGCTTTTGTCCTTCTCCCAGCTTGCTACAGTCATATGGATGTTGCCACAGTGCTTGGGTTCATCTTGGTTACTTTCTTGACATTTGGGGGCGTTCAGTGTATCTGTTACTGTTGGAGGTAGGTTTTATCCCTAATCCTACAAGGAGTGTCTCTGAGGTATATTCCTGGACCTTTTGCTACAGTTGGTTCCTGGCTTTGCATTAAAGTGACTTCTGGTTCCTGAGCCCATGTCTCCTAATCCTGGCTCTGCAATACAGTGACTTTTGGTTCCTGACCCCCTGACTCCTAATCCTGGCTCTGTATTACAGTGACTTCTTGTTCCTGACCCTCCTGATCCTGGCTCTGCATCCACAATGGGAAGCTTTGGGCTTGTCTCAGTAGTGCCACTATTCTTTCTGAGTGCTCAACTGTGCTTTTTAAACTGTGTTCCCATCAGTCTGACTACATACCTGCCTCAAGTGAACATAATTGATACCAGAGACTGTTTGTTGTTATCCTGCATATCATTTTCCTAGTTCAGAACTGTGCTTTTATTCCCTTTCTGCTGCTGAGTTTCAATAAATCACCTTTTCTCACAACATAATCTCATTCTTCCTGCAAGTAAATCCCTAACCTTATAACTATCCCAAAAAGTATTGGGATGTGTATTGCAACGTGACATGAAGACCCAGCATGCTCCTGCTCAAGTGCTATCAAGTCAAAGTCTAGGACTACAAGAGTACAGAATCTGGCTGCTCATCAAGCAGCTCAAGAGGAACAAACAAGCACCACATCAACAATTCAATCTGCATCCTTGGAGCCCAATATGCATCTCCCTAATCGCTTTTCTTCATGACCAGCCGCAAACTCTATTTTCAGTTGCATCCACATTCTTTCAGCAGTCATTTACAATGTGTGGGTCTTTGATAAAAACAGAAAATCTGGAAACTACAGGACCTAGGAAACTAGTTCTAAAATCAGAATCCATTTTAAACTCCCAAAGACTCCTTGCTATTTAAAATTCAAATCTTCTACCAACCACACCTCTGATTTATAGATGGTGGAGCAGCAGGCAATTTTCTGGACTATAATTTTGCCAAGTGTTTGCAGATACATTATTTACCTTTGTGCAATTCCATTACATTGAGAGGGGTAGATAGCTCACCTCTCTCACGTAGTCACATCAAGTATTTAATTACTCCAGTAACACTAACCATTGGAATGTTTCATTCTGAAGAAATCATCTTCTTACTTACCAACTCTCCAACATTTCCCTTAATCCTTGGTTATCCTTGGTTGGTGCAGCATAATCCAGAAATCAATTGGAAGACTGGTGAGATTGTACATTGGAGTGTTTTCTATCTTCACAACTGCGTAAACATCTCCTTATGTGTCACTGCTATGGAGTCTTTAAATGTACCTGCTCCTTGCCACTCTTACTCGAATGTTATCAGTAAGAGTTCTGCTGACTTGTTGCCTCCTCACAGACCATATGCATCAAAGGCAAGATTGTATTCATTATGTGCTATGGAAGCCAAGGCTAAAGATGAATACATCAAAGGTGTTAATTCACCCTTCCAGGTCCCTACTGAAAGCAGGCTTCTTTTTTGTCTATAAAAAAGATGGAGGGTGACGTCCATGTACTGATTTTCAAGGATTAAACAAGAGCACTGTTAAAAACGAATATTCTTAATATCTGTGTTGTTTGATTTTCTATTTTCTATTGTTTGACACTTTTGTTGTTTTTTTGTTTTAGGCAGTGTTTGTTTTTTGTTCCCAGGGTGGGTCTTGTAGTGTCCGCTCCCTTCATCTACACACAGTAAAGGCTGGCATTGTAAGCTTGCGAGCAGGGACCTCTAACATCTTTGTCTGCATTATTCAGGTTGTTTATTACTGTGTTTGTCCCCAATTGCAATGCGCTATGGAATATGTTGGCACTATTTAAATACATTTTGATGATGATGACATTCTGTGAGCAGAAACCGTATTCATCTGTGTGTATGTTCTCTAGGTACTAGTGGCATCACTGAGACATGAAGGCATGCTCTTGTCCTTAATGCATACACTGTATGAAGAGGCCACATGAATCTATACATACATGTAGATAAAGAATTACCTTGCCAGGAAGAGCTTTCATCAAGTGGTTGTTTAAGTTTAGAGGTTCCTAAATATATGAGCAATAATTTGTCAAGAAGACACTGGTGGGATCAAATCCTATTTCCACATGGTCTTAGAATCTTTAAATGTTCTTCTTTTGTAGATAACACCAAGTTTACAGATGAGTGAAATGGTATTCTAAACAATTGTTCATTTGCTTTAATAAGTCTTTTTATTACATATACAAAAAAAGGTTCAGACTACAGAAATAGATAACAAAGATATGAAAACCATTTAAACCTTTTACATAACAGTTTTCTTTTACTGAAGGTTATGGAAGTCAATAATAAAGTTGAAGAGTATGAAAAATTTCTAATTGAAGGTAAAAATAAAAAGCTAACTCGGGAAAAAAAGCTAAATCAGATTATGAAAAAGGCAATATGCGCACGTACAATAAAAACTATATAACTTTACAAATAGTCAAAGGTTTCAGATACTCTCAAACTCTTCCCTCTATACCAACAAGGGGAAGAGAAACAATTATATATCCTTAAATAGTCAGAATTTAGATATATTTCACAATATTATATTTTAAACTAACAATACAGATAAAGATATGAAACAGGTTAAAATATACCACAAGGTTGCGAAAAGTCGAAAGTGAAATGTACAGCTGATATATTAAAATGTAACTTTTTGAAAAACTGGTGCTAGACCTAAGAGCCATGAGACAAACTTCTATCTGTTTTAAAGGAAGCTTATCAGTTGCCCCTACCATTAAAAGACTAAAAGAGGTACAGAAAACTAGAGCTCCCTGAAAAGAGACAGGAAACTAGACCTAAAGTACACAGAGATGGATGAAGGCTTACAAGCTAATAGAAAAATTAAGATTAAGACATATAAAGGCAGTGTACAATCTATCTTCTAGAAATCAAACCCCAGACTAGCTATCTGTCTAAGGTAAGAGGCACAAATTTGCTCTCAAAGTTACATCAGAATTTTATCCAATAGAGCATACAAGTACATATATAGACAATAATAGAAAGACACTCGAAGCTTTTAGAAATTTGTGCTCTAAGACTAATACCAATAAATGCACCCGCTGGCGAAAATAAAGCTATCAAAAGACTTGCGTTTGGCAATGCTATAATTTCAGATCAAATGATAGAGGTAACATATATACATATATATATATATATAACATATATATATATACATATATATATATATATATATATATATGTATATATATATATATGATGTGTATATATATATATATATATATAATAGACAGATAAAAAAAACATTGGCGCGTGACTCGATACTGTATAATATCCCAATAGTCCGACTTTAATATACACTTGCTAATGTCCAGGAGGCTGCCAATTCCCAATGGGCCAGATGGTGAATCTGGAAGTATTCTAGAAAGTAAAACAAATAGGATGGGGCGCCACAATAGTGTAGTACTGTTATACCAACAAACAATACTAATCATACATACATGTACCAATAGAAAAGTGTTTCACAGATATTATATATATAAATATACAAATCTCATAATAGAGACAATGTGATTGTGGACACATTAAAACAAAGAGTGAAAAGCCTTCATGCATAGCCCAAGAGCACCAAGCCTCTCCAGTAGTGATGATGTGTACCAGGTTGTAAAACTTTATCGCTTATCTATTTGTAACCATTGAATCTTCACATATTCATTGCTGTTTCTTGAATATAGATAGCAGATAGAAACATAGTGTAATATCTTAGGTATAAAGGTTTAATACACATACAAACAGATGGTATTACACTCACATTTAAAATAAAAAAGACAGGCTTATCTGTGTTTGTGCTTAGTATATGAAATCTAGCACAGATCAATCCCAGATATAGATTACCAGTCCACTCGCGGTTATAAGCAAGTCCCGATTGGAAATAGTCCTCGTTCCAACAATAAAAATGATCCTCTAGTCCTCAGCGCGTTTCGTCTGTAACCAGTCAGACTTCATCAGGAGGAAATAAATATTGATGCATGCGCAATGTCAAAAGTTCACGTCATTTTGCGCATGCGCACAAGAGATTGTAAATTGTAAACAAAGCAGTCATATGACCGGAATATTGGTCAGCATCACAATATTACAAATATATTGAGCTGTACACAAAGGATACTCAATGATAATGACTACACAATTACCAAATATAAATCTCTCTATTAATAGGTATAACAAATGTCTATATATATAACTGTTAAATACAGACATATTGCAAAAACATTAAAACATATTATAAAAATATATATTTTAAAAAATTAATACACTAAAACTTAACATAGACATAAATTATCATGAACTACAAATCATTTAAAAATATAAATAAAGATAAAATGACCTGGCATTAAAGCAGTCATACTACTGTAACCCCCTGTCACTGTGTGTATTGTGGGGTGCAAAGGGTACACAGTGCACCCCATTCTCAAGCCCTGGCTAGCTGATGGGCATGGGTATAGATGATCAGGGGGTCCCTGCACATGCAGTTGTTTCTCTGTAGTTAGTGGGACACAGGTAATGTCACTTTGTGATGCAGTGTAATAAAAGTCACAATCATTTGGGCACCAGACCATCTCTATGATAAACTCAACTCTTTATTTACACTCCTCTTCCTCCAGCACAATAATCATAATGGTTGCAGCAATAAAGAAAAATATATACAGCTCCTCACTCTCTCCAGCACAGTTCTTAATGTTATCCAGATGTTAAATAACATAATTTACATGTCTCTTGCACTCCATACTCACTGCAGATCACCCTCCTCTGCAAGGGCACTCACATGGATGCTAATAGGCAGACAGCTTCTCCTCCATGCAGCTCTGACACACTCTGTGTACCTCTCAACTGCAGCTCATCCCTCCTCTGCGGGGATGATGTCTCCTGTGCTCTGACACGTCACTCTGTGTACTCTCAGCCTCAGGATCTGACACTACAGCTACCATGCCTCTTGTAGCAGCCCTCACTCCAGGGTCTCTTCCATGCGAAGTGTCCCCCTCTCTCTTGGGTTATCAGACAGACTAACACACGCCACTACGCATTTATATTATAGATATACATAAACATATAATCCTCCATAAACAGAGGAAACTACTATTTTTTCATAAGTAAGCTAACCTTTGCAACTGTGGTTTGTTTGTGAGCTGGACATTAGGTCCTGATTTAGAAAGAGATTGTCAAATGTAATAGTTAGAGCCGGACAAGCCGTGATTTATTTTGTTGCTTTATTTTGTTTTACCTCTTTAATAAAACTAGCTGAGGCTAGTTGTATCATAACATTGGACTGCTGTGACTTTTTATGGCTGCTGTGTGGAGATGTGCCCCATCCACTATAAATGAAAGTTAAATATTTTTTTATTACTGTCTACAATTATTTGAATTAAAAATGTTTCAGTTCCAGAATGAGGTCAGCAATAGAGGATTAAGATTAGCTCTTGTTTCGGAGAGGCTTTCAAACATGCAGTTACAGCCACTGCAATTGTACACCTGAATAGGCTACCACCTACTTGTGGTGTACCCAGGTTTATATTGCAATATAATGCTGATCAATTATTGCATATAATATTTTCAGAAATATTATATAATAAATAACCATAGGAACTAACAATAAATAAATAAATATGTGTAAATATAATATTCACAATACGTTACTGTCATGTAACGTTCTTTCAATATAATACAAATGCTGAATACTTTAGTTTGTTGTCAAAGTGCTAAGAATATATTTGGCTTCACAACAGCTATTGGTGTTAACAGAAATTGGGATTATCCATATTATCTAAAGAAAACATATTTGTACTCTTTAAAATGCTATAAACAGACAGTTTGTTTTCCTTTATTCAATTACAAAATGCAGGCAGGTTGAGGGTAACAGCTTTGACTAGACTAATTATGTCACTGACTTACATCATAAATGTTTTTTGCGATGTCACTCAGCTGGCATATAAAGATTATTGCTTGACACAGATGTTATCAGCTGCTTGTGGGCAAGTGTGTACTACATATACAAGCTGTTTAATACGTGACTGTCTGTTAGAGTTGACATCCCAGTTTTGTACGGTTAAAATCATATTATACTCTTTACCATTTGTCACACTCAAGGGGTAACTTTCAAAGATAACCTAAAGAAAGAACTGTGTTATCAATACAGGATCGCAAAAATATTTTTTTATCAAGTTTCACTGTGAGAGAGTTTCTGAGATAAACAGAATATGAGAAGGCAAGACAAGAGCACTGTCAGGATTTGAATAGTTTTCATATTAAACTAAGTTTATGGTTTCTAAATTAGGCATAGTGTTAAACTTGTAGGTAGGTAGGTAAGACTTAAAACTTGGGCTAATGTGTGGGAGGTTTGTAATAAGATTATTGGCATTAATGCACTATAATATACGTATTAGACAGTATTATTTTTGTTGCATGGTTTATTTTGACTGTAGAAATTTAAGGTCAAGCCATAACTAGCCTGAGATGTGGGACAAGTGATCTATTGTCATACTAGAACAATTGCAGGCTGAGATAAAGTTCATTTAGGGCCTGTCCAATCCAATTTGCTCTCCTAAAAATTCATATGGTGGACAAAAAATGTAGTTGGTATAGGGCAAATGTCCCTTCCTATATTATAATGGCCATATATAGATCTTATTGCTTGCACAATGCAAAAAGGAAAATGGAGGAGTTAACATTTTTTTAAACTAGAAAGTGACATATTGTGTTTCAAATCTTAGGCCTATTTTGAGTCAGTTCGTAATGTTTGAAACATTTTCATAATTTTAAATGCCTAAATATCCCTTTTTCTCTGCCTTAATGTTCCTTATGACTAAACAAAACACAGGGTCAACTGAGTCTCCTGGTGAGCATGACAAGAGCAGTGATAACACTGGCATAAAGGATAAAAGGCAAATTGATACTTCAATAAATAAAAAAGGATTAAAATAAAAACATGGACACAAATGGCATTGATTTGCTGGAACAATACTGTACTGATTGCAAATGGAATTCTGTGATTTAGTGGAATAGATAATAAGTTATGACATTTGAACAATTAATTGTTCAATGAAGCCTTTATTTAAATTGGATATATGAACCTAATATCACAGCCTTTTTTATGCCAATGTAAATGACAGAGTAACCATCTGTCTATTCCCAATATGGGGAGAGGGGGGGAGAGAGATGGGGGAGAGAGAGAGAGAGATTAGCTTGTTGGGGCATGTGTAGATATTCATCAAGTTTTTACACATTTCTCCAGTATATTTCTCCAGTATATTACCCAATTACTAGGGTAATTGGGTAATATACTGGACACTGGAGACTGCATTATATGCTGGAAAATTGTGGGTAGTGATAAAATGTCTGGATGATTAGCAGGCTGTATCATACGGTGTTCATCCGGGATATATTATAGTCTAGAAAAAGGAAAGGATGTATAATACAGTTTACTGAATAATTGGTATTTTATTTTATTAGTATCAGAATGTTATGTTCATGGATAGATCTGGGATGACAACGGTCAATTCCTTCTGCTGTGTGGTTGGAATAGAACTGGGACCCCATAAAGAAACATTCTGCCAACAAAACGTGCAACGTTTTAGCGCAAATGTAGAAGCAGTAACTATTTCACAGAACAGTTTTGATAATTCTATTATAGGCAATTGTATTTGGCACCATTACTATGACAATTAGTTATGACAAGTGTTAATGAGAGGACTAGTCCTGTGAAATCTATTTGGTTTATTTAACATTTATATAATCATATATAATTATGTTATATAAATGTTATTACTGTAATAATGCTTATAATACTCCAGTGGGATGTAGTTTTATGAGAAAATAATAATGTTTACATTATTAGAAATGATGTATATTATTACGCGTTATTATATTGGTTGTTTTCTGAGACATCTCTATATATGACAAAACAACTGTTGTTTTTGTTTCACTTCTTTAAAGTTAAATAGGCTATAGCGGTTTATGATGAATAGGGAAAGAATTACTCAACTTAAGCATAACTTTTTAACCAATCTGAAGTAGAAATGATTAAACATCATTGTAAATATGGAATTACAGCTCTTTGTCTCTCTTTCAAGAGCCCAGTACATATATGCTTAGCATGTCATTTTTCTGTCATGTCAAGTCATGTTTATCAGTGGCAAACAATCTACTCTATCCGTAGCATAATGCAGTGAATGATATAAAGCATAATAGAAAATGACAGGAGAAGATATTTATTTGGAAAAATAATGAATTGAAGTCTAAAAATAGTGGTTCAGTGTTAGGCTACTGCTCCCATATTGCCTTCTGCCTAGTGGAGTTATTTAAGGTAATATGTTAATATAAGAAACAGTGTATCTTATAATCTTCCCAGATGAATATTAGAGTTGTCATTTAGCTATTATTTGAAAGAACAATATATGCAAAAATGCAGGATCATATGGAAGGTATATGTGCTTGAAGAAAACCTTTCTGGAAAAGCATTTCTATATGAAGATAATGATAGGAGCGCCAGTATGTCATACAGTTTTAATAATTAGTATAATCAACATATATCATATATCAATATAAAAATCACTCATAAAGAGTATATATTATACATAATAATAAGTATAAAAATTAATGTTAAAACCACAATACCTGCTACTATTAATATTTGAATATATGACTAGATAGTAGAGCAACCATATATTATAGAACAAAGGTAATCCTTCTAAAAAATATATATATATATATATATACCAGATCCCAATATATATGTGGATAGTATGACATACTGGAAAAATTATGTGGATAAAAAAGGGGGATAGTTGTTTTAATATCCTGTTGAGGTAATGTAAAATCCACTTTCTAATCATAGATCTATACATCCATTAATATGTGGATATAATAAGGATGAATAACTGTACTAATCCTGTTGAATTCTAGGTTCCTGTCCACCTTTGGGTAGCCATCTATTAAATCAGTCAAGCATATAGCAAATATATTTGTTAGTGTGTGCACATACACCTGTTTATAGCTTATCTTGAGCAGTGGATGCCCTTATGGTATAGACGATCCCCTTCTAGCATGTCCACAGTTGACAGTTACTAGGAAGCACGTAACATTGTAAAGCATTATATCCTGGGACTAGTGGTGTAATAGCAATCTGACCTTCCACTGTTTTTTTGCTATTAGTTGTTAACTGACTTCCATTGCCCTCTCCACCACCATTTTTGTTTAAATAAAAACTGTGATACTTTGCCAAATTTACATTGGTGTCCCTGTGGTTATTTATTTATTTAATTACAGTATTAGTAAGTCTAAACATGTAAAGGAGGTTTGGGTGCAATGAAAGGGAGGTATCAACACTATTCAGTTTTAATTGAATCAGAGACAACAAATGCCATCAGGCAAAGTAACAGAATCCTTCATTAAGACTACTCGCTGCAGACTGCCAATATTGGTGCAAATTGGGACTGTTGTGAAGGCATCATTAGAAATAGATTGGAAATGAGTGGAAATTAATGTTAATGTTATAAATAGTAATATAGGAGCAAAAACAGCTCAAAATAATATTTTTTTACCAATGTTTCACAATATTCAATTAAATCCAGATCCAAAACCAAAACCTTTCGTATTTGTTCGACAAAACCAGTACTAAAGTCAAAACACAAAGTTGGGTCAGAACTGACACCAGTTTCAAAACCCAAACACGGGGGTCAGTGTACATCTCTAGGATGTAGTGACTGAGATCAATGTAACCATAAGCTGGAATGAAATACAATGACAATGATACAATATCAATGCAAGACAAGATTAACTGAATAGTGGCATTCAACAATGGCATTGAATAGATCAGTAATGACAACATATGACAGTAATACTCATTAATGAAACAGTAGTAGCATGGGAAATCGGTGGGTTTACAATGACAATACTTCCAAATGACTCTCTATTTTAGGCTAGACCAGTTATCTAGGGTACTAGGCTGAATATGTGAATCAATATTAGGTCAAAGGTCACACTTTTTGTTAAGATCAGCTTAAAGAGGCCTACTCTATTAAATAAACCTACTGGTGTACACCCTGAAATGAGAAATATCTCATACAAGTGACATGGACACAATGGAAAAGCTAGAATATGAATTGTGGATATAAACTCACTCTCTGAGTTGTAAAAGATGAGGTAGTAGCATAGACTGTTAAAAGTATTTGCAACAATTATGATAACAAGATAATACTAAAGAAAAGTAATAATAAGTCGGTTATTAGCGAAAACAATGAAGTATATAACCCTCACTCTAAAGAAGATCATTATGGGAGTTTTAGTCCCAATATTAACAAACATGAAGTTGAAGAGAATGACTTCAATAGCATTCCAATTATATGTAATTTTTGCCAAAAGAATAATGATGAGGGTATTGACCCACTAACAATAATAAGAACTGCTGTAGTGCTGCCAAAAATAGGCCACCATATCAGTGGTTAGCCCAGTGCAGTATATATAGAAGAATACTCACACTTGCTGTGGACATGAACCAGTTCTGGAGACCTGAAGAGCTCTATGAGCAAAGATCTATGGCCTGGTTTGTTCTCCTGTGACTTTCATATATCTATAGATGGTAATATAATATTAATGGTAGCTTTGGACCTCTAAACTGGACCTATACTCCCTTGGTACCTCCCTGGTAGTTTGGCAATGACAGAATTGCTTCTGTGAGCCAGGCAACTTTATATAGTAACCTGGCAGCTTTCCCTGATGGACCGACAACTTTTTCAACAAGACTGGCACTTTTTTTTGGTAAGGTTAATAGCTCACTCTGTCAAACATGCAGCTTTGAAAGTGAGACTTGCGACTCTGAGAAATCAATAGCCATTTTCATCTCCTGCAGCCCCTTTATGCTTTAATTGTCCTCTCTGTCTTTGCTTTGCAGCACTTGTCCCCACTGTACTCACTCTCATAGTGACCTCCTCTTTTGCAGGGACAGTGGATGTACTTGTGGTCCACTTAGTTAGGTGACAACCCCTGTGGTAGTCGCGCCTTTCTCCTCTATGGCCCTTCTCCTGAATTTCTCCTCCTCTTCCCTCCTCCTTGGCACCAAGCTCTCTGTGTTTGATGGTCTCTGACATCACTTCCTCTGTCCTCGCTCTTAAGATATGCCTGGAGATGTAGTTTCCAGCACTCAAGGGAGTGTTGGGTGACCCCTCTCTGCATATAGCTTCCCTTCCTGTCACTGATTAGTGCTAAATCCAGGGGTTAAATTTAGTTACCTTGGTACTTACAGCACATGTATTATATCCCTGCAGGGAACAGCAGAATCTAGTAATTGCTTCTGAAATGTAAAAATTATACTATTGTTTAATGTTTTAGGGTTACACTTGCTTACTTGCTCAGCTACTTTAAATGTCACTACATAACATGATGGATGTCTGATGAAGTGCTCTTATTTATAACTGAGTTATCAGGTGCATAATAACATATATATATATATATATATATATATATATATATATATATAAAATAAAATCACTTACTATCTTATGTTTACCAGACTTAAGCTATATTACTTAATGCCTTCTAGCAACAAGATAAAGTAAATTAGAGTCCAGTTTCTCCCCTTTAACTTATTATTGAGAACATTCTAACTTAACACTTGATTATCAAATGACAATATGGGCCCCATATAGAGTAGGCCACAATTCTGCTGTCCAAACATGGGAGTAAAATTACTGTTTAAAATAGATGTTTTAATAGATATATTGTAAGATACTTGAAAGCTAAGTATGCGGTCCCATCAAGATATGTTCAGGCACTGTGCTAGTGAGGAGGAGTGGTGTGGCGAAGCACGGGAATGCCGAGCACTCACTCAGTGTTCTTGTAGGGAGTCTATAAAGAGTGTTAGGCCTATATATACTGAAGACTGTTAAGATGCCCTGGATGTGGTAAACAACTTACAATGTCAGCATCCAAGTAAGAGCTCTGTAAAAGTGACATGCTAAGAGTGCACTGGAGATAGTGTGTTAGAGCCTTGAATAAGTTCAAATGAATTATATAGCCCCCACAGGGGTGAGTAAAACACTGCTGAGAGAGAATGGATGTGGCCTGAGGCACCATTTTAAATGTGACTGGCCTAGTAACGTATATATTCTGTGCAGAGGCGGAACTAGCGAGATTTGGGCCCCGGTGCAGGAAAGTGGGGAGGAGGACACCAGGGCCCATAGCTCACTAGATCCCTGTTTAGCTGGCCACATTATCTCAATGGTAGTCCCACCACTGATTCTGTGACTGTAACCATGTCAACCACCTAAGAACTGAGCAGGAGGAAACAGGAATTGCATATATTTGCTTTACTATTGCAACTCAAGTATCGTGCTGGAGTTGAGAAGGCGTGTAAATAGAGAGTTTTGATTTTGCAATTTAGAGATGGTCTCGTACCCAAGTAACAGTAACAGCTCTTGCACTGCACCACCACAACACAACACCTGTGTCCACACTTTACAGACATTGTTGTAAGACCCACGTGTGCAGGTCCCTCTGGTTACTTATGACCACACCCAGGAGTTAGCAGGGCAGAGTAGAAAACACCAGTGACTAGGTGCGTTACCCACATATGCACCACAGGACCATACACACAGTGACCGTGGTTACATACAAAACATACAATACCCAGGTTGGATAAGTGTGCACACCCCATACATTAATACTTTGCAGAAGCATATTTTGCTTTTTTATAGAAATCAGTTTTTTCCAAATCTATCCTATTCTTCCCAGCAAAAAAGTTAAAGGTCCATCAAATTGTGAGAGGATCTCATCCACAGGTTTTCAATGGGATTGAGGTCTGGGTTCTGACTGATTTTGATCTTTCTCTTCTGAATCTATTCCTTGTCTGACTACGATGTGGGTTTGGATCATTATCATGTGAAAAGGTGACATTCCTCTTCATCTTCAGTTTTCTGACAGAGGCCAGCAGGTATAGTGCCAATATATGTTGATTTTGTAGCTATCCATTATACCCTTTATCCTGACTAGAGGCCATGTCTTAAAAGAAAAGAAGCAACCACAAAGCATGATTCTACCACCACCAGGCTTCACAGTAGATATGGTGTACTTTGGGTGATGAGCTGTGTTGTCTTTGCCCAAACCTATGTTTTAGAATAAAGGCCAAACAGCTCAAACATGAGTCTCATCAGACCATAAGACATTTTCCCACATAGTTTGGGGTAATTAAAGGTATTATTTGCAAAATTTAGATAGTGTCACTCACCAGACTGTAAGTGCTTCTTCCCGTATGTTTAGGAACCGTGGCCGTCCACCATCCTGAGGGTCTGCGCATGCGCAGCCCTTTCAAACCTTCAGTATCTGTTCCTTTTAGTTAATTGGCTGATCAGGCAACACTCCCTATTTAAAGCACCTGCTGTCTATACCTCGTTGCCTGATCTTGGAGTCTCATTCCCCATGAGCCTCTGAAGGTGTTCCTGTGTTTCCTCGTGTATTCAGCCCAGCTGATTCCTGTGGTTTCCAGACCACTTCAACTCTCCTGTGGTTTCCAGACCACTTCAACTCTCCTGTGTTTCATCGTGACTACTCCAGCTGATTCCTATCCGCTGCCTCCGTGCACTACAGTTATCAGCTTACTTCAACTCTCCTGTGTTTCATCGAGACTGCACCAGCTGATTTCTATCCGCTGCCTCCGTGCACTACAGTTATCAGCTCACTTCAACTCTCCTGTGTTTCATCGAGACTGCACCAGCTGATTCCTATCCGCTGCCTCCGTGCACTACAGTTTCCAGCTCACTTCAACTCTCCCGTGTTTCATCGTGACTGCTCTAGCTGATTCCTATCCGCTGCCTCCGTGCACTACAGTTATCAGCTCACTTCAACTCTCCCGTGTTTCATCGAGACTGCACCAGCTGATTCCTATCCGCTGTCTCCGTGCTCAACAGTTCCAGCTTACCTCAACTCTCTCGTGTTTCATCGTGACTGCACCTGCTGATTCCTATCCGCTACCTCCGTGTATCTGCAGTGTCCTGCTTATCGCTACCCTCCAGTTCTCCTCGTGTCTGCAGCCAGCTGATCCGCTCTCCGTGCTTCTACAGTGTTCCTGCCTGTGTCAACTCGCCTGTCTGCATTGGATCAACGCTCCACTGCTGTCTTCTCTGCCATACCACTTCTACTCTTCAGTGATCTCCAGGCGACCAGTCCTATATACTACTGCTTCCTGAGTATTGCCGCGAGCTGAAATCCAGCGAGTAAATTACCGTATTAACGGTTTTCCCGCGCAGGATTACCGTAATAACGGTAATATTTTTGGAGCGCGGGATTTTCGGCGATCCCGCTGTCAATTGAATATGCCCCATAGAGTGATAAAAAAAAGAATATTGTGCAAAACTAAAAACTTTGAACCCTTTTTTGGGAGCCGAAATATATTAACTTGGGAAACAGTGTATAATTATTTTCATTATCAATTATACACTGTTTCCCAAATTAATATATTTCAATCTACACAAAAGATTTAGAAGTTTTTAACTTTGCACAATATTCTTTCTTTTATCACTCTATATGCTTTTATTATATCGCCAGTATGTACCTGAAATATCAAACATGAATAATGTAATAAGATTTCAATAAAGAATTTAAGTATATAATAAATATAAAAAGACAAATTAGTGGACTGAAGGGCTCTTTGTATTTTTCTGTATACAACTCAACTTTTATAGATAGTGGGGTTAGTTCAGCGCTCCCTATACGAGATGTTGATGTAGCAGCCACTAGGGACGGGGAATTGGGGACTGGATGGAAGGGTGGGGGGCAGGGAATAAGTGACGGGTAAAGGGTAGCTCAACCCTGTTAATCAATGCCAAAACATATACAATCCCTGGGCGCTTGTTGGATTGCATATGTTTTGGAACTCAACTTTTAGTTTTATTCGTATAATCAGTTGAAAGAGCACCCCCTCAAATACATTATAATATACTATATTATATTATATTATATTATATTATACATAAGTATAACTTAGATGATGAGGAAGGTCTAGCTCCTTGTGCGGAACCACAATATTTTCTCTATTTGGTTTACTCTGAATACAGCTTCAGTCCCATTATGAAATGTTGTGCATACTTATACAACCAGAGTATTGTTTATTTTTTTATTTTCACTGTTTTTTTGTAAAAAATTGTCTATTTGCTTTTGATTTGAATTTTGTTGGTTGCAAGAACACATTAAATGTGGAAAAGGTCTGACATGATTTATCTTGATTTCAGGATTTACACCACAAATGTCTGCAATTTCGATAATTGCGTATAGACTTTTTATATCCACTGTATGCAAACCAGCTTGAGTATATTTGATCTTAAATGAATACATTTTAACAGTTTTACTGGCGAACAGCAAACTTTACAAATAGTGAGTGTCTAACGTTAAACACATTAATGTTTGAAGTGCAAATTAAATGTTAAATCCTTTATATTATTTGAAAATATTATTTAATTTTGAACTGGTTTTAAATTTTCAAGCATCTCTATATAACCACACAATAACATTTGCATCTTAACCACTAAGAACTATGAATATTTTACTGCCTATTTGGAAGAAAGAGAAATAATAATTGAAACACAAAAAAATGGTGTTTAAATTGATTGACTAAATCTTTAATCTGATGAAATGTCACAGCCCTTAGACAAAAAAGTTCTAAAAGGACATATAACATACATGAGACAGTAGCATGTAATAAACATATGAACCAATTCTGATTTTGTCTCTGCAAGGCTGGGAATATAAAAGTAAATATCATAGCATATATGTAATCTATTGTTCCATTATAAAATTTCAGAAAGCATCATTTTAATCATCCAACATAGCAAGAGCAATGTATCTATGTTACAGAAAGACATGCCTCTGGGTGCATGACAGCTCATAAATCTTACCTTAGTCAGCCTAATTAGAAATACAATAATGGTATATATTTTATGTGGTATTTGTTGCAACCAATTGTTAAACTCCTGAATGCAGGACAGTAATCACAATCATATCACGCCAAAAACCGGGTTGCACTATTCACACAGAACCATTTATATGGGCACTACGCATAGAATTCGTAAATGTGATTTTTTTGTGAACCCAAATACGTCTTTTATATTGGGAAATGAAATAGGTATTAACATCAGCTGAGAAACGATACTATCATTGGTCAGTGCCATAAGAGGAAGTCAATACTTGCTCCCATCAAAGTCAATACACAAATGAATCAAGGAGTCAATATGCAAACAGACAATTAGTGCATCCTGCATCTGATTGGCTGAAGTGCAGGAAAGCCATTCTGAGCGGGCTTTCCTGTACTGACCCTAAAGGTCTATTATGTTCATTTCATTTGCATCATGGCTGCACAAGTTTCATCATTGTCTTATAGGATTTGGACTGCTTCAGGGCAGATTTATGAGATTTAGGAGAGGAGAGAGGGAGGTAAGCTGGCAAGTGTAAAGCGCTACGGAATTTGCTGGCGCTATATAAATAAATGTTGATGATGATGATGATGGATGAAGTGTGGGGGCAGTGGGCATGGTGGCGCCGTTGCATCCCGTCACGGTACCCCTTCCTCCAATGATTTGCGGCAATGTCATTAAGACCTGCCCCTCTCGGAATATGGGAAAGTAGGCAAGTATGATATATTAATGTGACACTAATATACTAGAACTGTAGGCATATATATGTGACACTGCTCACCGCTAGTAGTGACCAAAATCAGCTTAAGCAGATATTTTAGAGTGTTGTTTATGAATAAAAAGCAAGATTCCAAAATAACGCTGTGCTAGTTGCAAAAAGAATGCCAATTATGAACAATTAGACATAAGTAAAGTAGCTGCAGTGCAGTTATACATTTAGAAATTTATATCAGGATAGTCAAATGAGAGAGACATTCAACATCTACACTCCAATCAGCTATAGATGCATGCACAATTAAAAATACAAATGTATCAAAAATAATATTATTAGTGACAATATTGCTTTACAGGGCATATTACATCATATGCTATGAAATACTAAATTATCTATTTAATTTATTACAGGGCGGCATACAGTGCATGACATCAGAACAAAATGTATGCTATCTCTGCAGTATGGAGTAACAAAATATGACTATAATTACCCCAAAAAAAGATAGCCACTGCACTCATTTCACTACCTGAATCATTCATTAAGGATAATAATTATATAGGTATAAACATCTATGGCAATAAAAAGAGAGGTAGACAATCCAAATTATTCAAAGTTATTCATCATTGAACTACAGCATGCAGATAACTATTTTCAAAAGACACAAGCTTTCCTCCCTGCCCACCTATCAGCACCATCTGGTCTATAGATATACAATTTAAAGTTTACAGATAACTTTGAGTAAAGAAAAATGCTGGTTTTTTATTAAAAAAAAAAGAATGGGAGAAATAGCAATTATATTGAAAGTATGTAGGCAGCGCAGATTGGCTTGTTTAATAAGAGCAGCCAAAGAACTTGGTCACACTGGTAATATTTCAGAATATAAACTAGAAATCTTGGGGCTGCATGCTGTACCACGCTAACATGTTTTCCAATTTACTTTTCTTCTTTTATCTGTGAAATAGAGCAGAATTTTAAACATGATAATTAGATGATATTGATTGCAGTATGCCAATGTTTTCACTTTTATTTCAATGACAGCTGTCAGAGGAGTAAATTAGCCTGTTCTAATATAATGGATGTGGCTGAATTATATTCTGTGACTTAACCAGAATTTTATAACACACTGCTGTTATTGTATTTTCTTTCAGCTTCACAAAAGACTGTGAAATGTACTGAAAGTCTTGTTGTCTCTGCCCTTACAATCAGGATTTTTGACAAATGGAAAACTTTTTATTAAATTTGTCCTTCTTGTATCAGTTGCACAACATATTGCCCTTCCTTGGGTGACATCTATTTGAATACAGAATAAAAATGCTATAGATAATTTAAAATAGTGTTATTGATTTTTGGAGCATACATTTACGGCAGTAACAGATTAAGCGCTTAGATTGCCTGGAACTGATAATGATAGCAGACCTGTCACATGATGCATTAATGGATGTGGCTTTCTGGAAGTGGGTGTAGTTTTACACATATATTGTGTAAAACCATACCCACATATTGGGTACCTTGTGACCAGGGCACCATGCAGACTTTATCTTGTGACCTGGGCATGCAGACTTCATCATATATTTACCAGTATACCAGGTAGAATTCCATCATCTGGTTACCAGTATATCATATAGAATCACATAATCTGATGACCAATGTTTTCTCTACAGCAAATGTTTGTATAGAGTAAATGTTCACCTTCATTGTACCAAGCAAGTCTTGCATTCTGCCCACATTAATTATAGGACCATTCCTCGTATTTCTAGACCAGGCATATAGCCGTATACCAAGGCTAAACATTTCGTATACCTAGGCTTCATCATCATCATCACCATTTATTTATATAGCGCCACTGATTCAGCAGGGCTGTAGAGAGAACTCATTCACATCAGTCCCTGCCCCATTGGAGCTTACAGTCTAAATTCCCTAACATGCACACACACAGAGACTAGGGTCAATTTTGATAGCAGCAAATTAACTTACTAGTATGTTTTTGGAGTGTGGGAGGAAACCGGAGCACCCGGAGGAAACCCACGCAAACACGGGGAGAACATACAAACTCCACACAGATAAGGCCATGGTCGGGAATTGAACTCATGACCCCAGCGCTGTGAGGCAGAAGTGCTAGCCACTTAGCCACCGTGAGGCTTGGAATATAACTATATTTGTAGGCTAACGTAATGATTTTCTGTGATTGCGAGTTGTGTGATTGGCCACTGGCAGATTTTACAGTGTAAAGGGGCTGGGTGCAGAAGTTAAACCTATATGTCAGTTAACTTTTGTTTTGTTTGTTTAATTTTTTTTTGAAAATCTTTGTATCCACCTGTCACATTGACAGGTGGTGACAGTCTGCTTAGGCACCGCAACTCCAGGCTTATGTACGGTTATGCTAGTACAATAAAAATGATCTAAAATGTATTAGCATACCAGGTAAGTCTATAACAGCAGGGCCCAGGTGGGCAGGAAACACTGGGCAATGGAATGCTGCTAACCTTACTTCCCCAGACCTACCTACAGTAATTTATGTTTATAAGGTGGTCATTATGAATACGTTAACACACTGTGACTGTTAGGATAGCACAGGAGTAGCAAGGTATGTTTTAGTGATAAACAATATGGAGCTCTAAAGTAATTCTGGTATGATGAATTAGCCACAAAGTTATGCAGGAATCGTGCAGTAATATGACAGTCTGAGGCAATGCAAAATATGAAGGACACGGAAGATATTCTGGTGCAAGTTTACAAAGTCTTAGAAGGTTGTAAATAATATCTCTTATAGCAAAGATGGTGCAAATTTTCAGTAATCACTGCAAGGTAGCTCAAGGTAGCCCACTATGGATAGTGGCCCAGGGGGCAGAAGCCCCCCTGCCCCCATCCAAGCCTGCCCCTCCACCTCCCTGTGACTATGCATACAATTAAAATTAGCGGAAGGGATACTTTTACTACTATATAAATTTAAATCTGGGGGGCGGCTACAACTATTGGATTCATAGATAGATCTAGTTTGGCAATACTTGCCATCTCACTACAAGTCAGAGGTCTCAGAAACACCATTCAGATGAGGAGTGTTGGGTTTCCATTGCCTCCCATATAGTCCCAACCATATGTCTGGTCACCTTAGGTTAGAAGTGTGTATCTATTAGTCCACAGGGAGAGGACACATATTTTATTATATGTGGCACTTTCTTCCATGACTTTATTTTATCATGAAGCAATTTTTAAGCAGACCAGTGAGTCTATCATCTTTGAACTCTGGCTCCCTTTCGATTAGGTTTGTGGCAGCTACCGTTGCGGCTTTCAAAAGGTCTTCCATTTAATCGATAAAGCATTTGGAAAGATGGAAGCCCGATAGCTATAGGAACTGGTAGTGCAGTATAAACTACTACACACATGTTGATCTGGGGCACACAGATAATTCCAAATGCACAGGTCCATGAACAACCATTCTGGTATCCACCGTTGGGTCAATGTCCCTCTGCCGGCTGATCCAACCATATCTCCGGTCGCCTATGTACAGCTCGTAGTTGACAGACTGCCGAGGGATGCCGTTACTACACAAGTATGCTTCACCCCTAACAAAATGTCAATGTGATGCAATTTTCAGTAGGTCTATGGTATTTATCATCTTGGGCCTGCATCACAATAACACCCAGTCGTTTAGGATTGGGGTAGTTACTGCCGTGGTTTTAGACAGGTCTTCCTTTGCAGCACCTGTGATTGAAGTCTGATGTATTCTAGACATATATCAGACCTACTGGCTTTGTGTACTCAATTTGCTGGGGTTAGACCCTTTGGGGGTGAACTCTGACTGGTTCATGCTGACGGGTCCCCCCTCACTAAATTTCAGTTCAATATGATATTCAAATGGTCTTTAGAGTTAATGGGTCAAGACTCGGCCCGCTATAGCAGCCAATCCTTCCGGATTGGGTCGACTACCACTGCAGTTGAAGAGGGCTCTTCCATCACAGCTATAAGTCCTTAGGGTGATGGAAGTCAGTTGCCTATAGAACTTACATTTAAATTTACATTGGTGTCTATGTGTGTATTTATTAGTTTACAGTGGTAGTAAGTTTGAACATGAAGGAGGTTTGGGTGCATTGAAAGAGAGACACCAACACTATGCAGTTTAAGGTCCTAACCATAAACCAACAGTTACTCAGTTTCTAATACTGTCCAATTTCTAACATAATTATCATATAGACCCCTTAAATTCTATCTAAAAAACAAAGTATAATATTTCTACCAGTGGGAACTGGAAAAAGATGTAGGTAATATTTTCTTCAGCAAATTTTATTGTTTTATTTGGTGTTGGAAATAGGATTAGGCTCCCATACGTATCCTAAAATAGTTGTGATTACAAAATAGTGTCATCTATGTAGCCCCTGCAATCCAGGGCACCACCCTGCACCTGGAAGAGAACAGGTTGTTTGTCCTCACAATTAAACTTGTCTCACTTTATAAGGCAAGCTGGTGGGTATGCACAATAAATACCAGAAGACCCCCCCTTAATACACAGGTGTTTAACACAATCACACGTGGGCAGGCTCTTGCGCAGTGCTGTGATACAGTGCACATGAAATATTGAGCGCAAGCCCATCTCAGTTCAAACAGAAACAACTTTATTTATCTCCACCTTTCCTCCAGCACAAAAGAGCATAACAGTTGCAGGTAAAGGTTGTTTGACCACTTCAACTACTCCAGCTTACACTTGCAGCAATAAAATATTTCTGGCAATTCACAAACCCGATGTAGGGACAGGTATTTCACAGTATCCATCATACTAATCATTTATACATGCAGACAGTAGGAATGGTACAGAAGTTCTTGTACCTCACTAGTGCACACCATCCGCTACTTAATGGACCCTCTTTTTCAACTTTCTCCTCGGGTGCTGACAATCATCAGGACTCTATCCAGGGGCTCTCTTTTCCCCCTGTTGTCATACGAATTCGCTTCCGTGGCAGATGCCAAACACTCACCCCTATCCAGGTCTCTGTTGACCACTCATCCATGTCTTTCTTTTCCAGCCGCTTCTCATCCAAAGACTCTACCTTCCTTAAGGCCTTTGTAGTATACTGACTCTCCCCCTCTTGTCCACTGTCATCCAGGGGCCACTCATGTAGAGCTGCACCCTTTCATGCTCTCCCCTGCACTGGTGCCTCTCCTGGGGTACCCCTGAAGATGGGGATCTTCCCTTTGGTACAGCCCCACTATATGAGGCCTCTTACTAGCTTGGGGGCTCATTACTGCTCTCACTGCCCTCTTAAATGAGGACTTGTGGCACCCACTGCGCACCCTCCACTTTACTGCCCTTCCTGGGCTATTGATGCTGGGGCATTGTCCCACTTACAGCGGTCCTTGAAATTTGTGCCTCGCGGCACCTGCCACACCCCCCCTTCATCACTTGCTGGGGACCTGGGACCACCCACTTCCTACCCGGGTCACGGCTAATAATGGCTCCCCTCTAGGATGGGAAGCCAGGGTCTTTATAGACTGATGACGTGGACGTCTGCATCATCATGTGGGTACCTCCCATCCAACGGTGATGCGACTGCATGCGTCACAGCCACCATATTGAAAGAGGCACTAGCTTCATTAACATAAACCTTCTTTCTAGTGACCTCGCTTGCCGTCACTGGGGGGCAGGGCCTAATATGGTAATGCTCCATGCTTTACATATCCACCAGGGGGTGACTTAGGAACCCTCTACCTTACACCGTAAAAATCATTGCAGGAACACACACACAGGTAAAGGGGATAAGCCATTTTTATTAAAATAAAGGCCCAGTATCCTATGGCCTAAAACCTCATAAATAGTGGTGGTGTTTGCAAATGATTTATCATAACAGCAATTAAGGAAAGGGTATTGAGTGATATGACTGTAAGATTTTGTGGGTTATATATAGCAAAAGCAAACACGTGGTACATGAGGCACTTTGGATAATACAATACAATAGCAATGTGAAAATGAAATGGCAATTGAAAACAATTGACAGTAAAATAGTGTAGGTTATGACAAACTGTGTAGTCTTTGAGAATGTCTATGCTGGTTGTATAATTTACAAAATGCAATTACCAGTGATAACAAGGGTGATATTTGTCTAATTTGAGGCAGGCAGTACGTTGAAAGTATGGTGTCATTGGAGATTCAGCATATGGTAAGAACATACTTTTCTTTTATAGATGGGGTAGGTGGAGCACAAAAAGGGGCAGAGCAGTCCCTTAAATGGCAGTCACTACTAAACGTGTGCTAGGGTTAGGTGTGAACAGAGTAGTCCTAATAGTGTAGGGCAATGCAATGCTGTCTCAAACAGATTGTCCCATGGGCAAATAGTTCTGGGTGTGGTGCAGTATTAGACAGCAGACACTGCCCAACTATGAAAAGTTGAAAGGATTCTCTGAACACAAATTTAAAGTTCTGGAATGTTCTCCAGTCACTCTCCTAACCATATGCCAACTTAAAGGGAGCAATAGCAATATCTGCAGCAGTAATTTGGAATGACAGCAAAGAAACTTGACAGGCAGCAGACAACTGGAATACTGCTGAACTCTCCTTGGATATCGGGGGGTAAATGTATGAACCTCCGGATTCTTCAACTCCGGCGAGTTCAGCGTCTTCAGAAGTCTCCCTTTACAAGGCAGCGCCGCTTTAAATTTAAGCGCTGAAGACCGTGAACTCGCCGGAGTTGAAGAATCCGGAGGTTCATACATTTACCCCCTGGTGTGTGTCTGAGACCTCTTTATCCCTCTGTGCTGACATCTTGTTTTTTTTGGGATCTGGGCTAGTATTTGGTCTCTATCTCTCCTTCTCTCTCTTTGGGCCTGGTATCTGCCTATCTTGCTGCTTGTACACGATTCCTGGCAGGCTACTGCAGGCTCCACTATGGGATTGGTACTTAGTTCTGGTAGTCTTGCTGCTAGTTGCAATAGTCTTGCAGCCTTGCCTGACAGATTTATAGCGTCTCAACCAAACTGGCACTCTTGTCTGTTAGTGTAGAAGTGTATAAACTATATCTGTTACTATGGCAGTTTGCTGTATGATATTGGTGACTCTGTCTGCAGGGTGTAGTCTCCCCCTCGTCTCTCAATGTCTCTAAGTTTGGTAAAGTATTTCTATAATGCTGACTGTGGCAGGACTCGCATATTCACAGTACTATTCACATTACTCACACAGACTGTGGACTCTGTCTTTCCATCAGTGACCAAGCCCTGTGCATGCGCTCTGCTCCTCTAACTGGCTTCATGTGTGTTCTCTTTCTTTTAGAGTTTCAGCAGGCATGCAAACACTGGCTTTTGGCTGTAAGTGGCTCCTCTAGGTATGGCCCCAGACTTACCTACCTACCCTACTGCCACTCACCTGCATATCTACTTCTCTACCTGTGATTCTGGAGCCAAAGCCCTGATTTCTGGTAGGCTCTGATATCGTTTCCTGGCACCTCTCAGCTGAGGGTTGCTGGTTATTGTAGTTTTTCAGCACCTGAGATGGTATTACACTGTTCCCTACTGCCTGGAGCTCTGTCCACCATGTCAAACAACTCTTTGGACCCCCATTGTATTAAGTTATATTAATCACTTTGCTAATAATATGATTCAAATCATACACATCAAAATAATGTGACAAAATGTATAATGGATATTGATTAAACCAATAAAAATTTTCCTTTTCCATTGATGATGTTAAATTATATTTTCATAGTTACTGCAGATGTGTGACCTATTTTAATTTTTTATTTTTAATATTATTCTCCTATATAGTGTTAAACTTACCTGAGGTTAAGTGATGTGAAATCACATAATGAGTAGTGAATGTATACTGTAGACAATTGCTCACAACGAGATGATAACTAATTGTACTGTGCCAAGCACTGTTATGCCAAAGTTGAGTGACATCACAATGTAAGTTATAATGTCAGTGACATGTTCAGCAGAGACAAAGTTGCTATATGTCATCCTTAATGCATTTTGTTACTGAATTCAGAGCAATTACATGTCTGTTTATAAAGTTTTAATGACTATTAGTACTTTTTTATATAATTGGATAATTCCAACCTGTGTTCTAATCAATTACTGAAGTGTAATACATTTTCATAGGCTTTGTCTAGTATATGGATGTTCTTGAAAGAGAAATATAATTTTGTTCATTGAAATGCACACATTTACAGTGATGCAGTTTTAAGTTGATTTTATTACTATACTTACGTTGGAAGAGAATTGTCCACTTTTCCACCCACATGCAAAAACAAAATTTTGTTTCGCGGGACAAGATTATTTTAATAAAAATAAGGATGTAGATAAAAAATATTGAAGTCTGGCATTTATGATTCCAATCATCCAATGCATGTGAATCACACAGTGCAATAAGAAAAGGGACCCAGTTCTTCTCATCTCCTGGAGCTAGAAGACCGCTTAGTGAGGCAAGGGTCTTCATGTCCCCATTGTTGAAGCTTGGGGGACCTTCTCTAATCCCGACCCCGGAAGTCTTATGGACCCAGAAGGCTCATTAGGAAATATTTCCTGCATTGCAGGTGGGCAACAGCCTTTCTCCCCACATACAAAGGACTCAATGTTTCCACCACCATTGAGCAGAGATCAGGTCTCATCCTATCTTTTCACTGATACGCATTTTGCATCTTTCATTTGCATTTCTAGGTTCCACTAATTTAATAAAACATTCAAACACACAAATGTGACTTATATAATAAAAACATTGCAGTCAATCTAATATCTGCATCTTGAAATGGGCTTGAGGAACAAGTATATTTTGCATTTTGTAAATGAGCCTTAGTGAGATAATGAGAAAGTTATGTTACTTGTGTAATACTTCTTCATATTATACTTTTCCTAATATTTTTGTCCATTTAATATGCAGAGAGGGATCACCATATTGCACATAAAAACCTCTCTCAGTAAGGTAATTGCTTACCAACATTAATATGTGCCTATCATACTTGGATGGTACAGCAACAAATGTTTCCATTTCTAATAGTGTTTATACCAAAAAGTACAATGGGAGACATATTCTGGACAGACAGCACTGGATGGTTCAGAAAAGACATATGGAAGAGCCAAGAGCAGGGGAGACAGGTTTAAAAAGGAGATATAGATGGACAGGGTCTTGGAAGAGAACAGACAATAGCCTTGTCACAGAAGTCGATGGGAGATATAGGGTACAGGCATACTGAAATTAGATGTACAAGGGATACCATGTGGAAGAGACTAGCCTGGTAGCAAATTGTGTAAGATCATCATCACCATTTATTTATATAGCGCCACTGATTCTGCAGCTCTGTACAGAGAACTCATTCACATCTGTCCCTGCCCCATTGGAGCTTACAGTCTAAATTCCCTAACATACACATACACATACACACACACACACACACACACACACACAGACAGGGAGAGAGAGACCAGGGTCAATTTTTGATAGCAGCCAATTAACCAACTAGTATGTTTTTGGAGTGTGGAAGGAAACCGGAGCACCCGGAGGAAACCCACGCAAACACAGGGAGAACATACAAACTCCACACAGATAAACTGGTAAGTAATAGTAATGTAAGGCGCTCTTGAGTAGGAATAGATAAAGTATAACTTGTGGAACATGTGATGTTCAGGTGTGTCAGAAGAAGAAAAAGCTCCAGATTAAGCCACATATATTTAGTCTGTGGCAATGTAAGGTAACTAGTTCAAAAGGAATTTGCCGTTTGTCTACCATGTCTGGGTGCCCACCATTAGACATCCAAAAAATGGAGCCTGCATAGGAGATGCCCACAGCAGCTATTTTAGCCCCAGTTTTCCGTGGAAGATGAGAGATTCCTTAAAAAAAAATTGTAATTGCTGCCTATGCCTATCCAACTGTTTTACATATGCATTTTTCCTACTATCAATGTTTTCTGCATTGGGTGTCTGTTGGAAAAAAAATATTTTCTATCATAACAGCTTCCCAACCTCCCTTTTCATTGAGTCAATAACATCACAATGACTGAAAATTGCTTTTATTGAAATAGACTCCATGGCAATGCCTGGTGTAAAGGTTCACTTTCACTCATATGTATGGATCTGTGATGAGTCGGCTACTACTTGTTATAGACTTCACACTCCTTATGGATGCCTAAACACATAAAGATATGAGTAATGAGTACAATTTCAAAAGCTGATATTTCAGTGCAGTTTAGTGAAGGATATAAATTAAATAGCACATGAGTCAGATGTGACCACAAGATTAATGGGAAAAAGATAGAACTCAAGAATAGGAAAAAAATGATATTGGAGAATTGAGGGTTTAGTGGAGCACAGAATTCTTATAGCTTAGGTATTTTGTGAAAATGATAAATATTTATGTATAGCTCCTAATCTTAAAAATTGACTTTTTCGTTATGTGGCTATTTAAATGATCAGAAAATGAAAAAAAATTGCTGAATACACAAAGATAGAAATAAATTATTAATTCAATTTTGCCCAGCTAGAAGCTTCTTTGGCTCTTGGGTTATGTATCATTAGGTAAACTCCTTTTATGTTTATTCCTTGATTTTAAGCCAAAAAAAGTTAGGGAAAATATTAACTGCTGTAGCTTTACTTACTGAGGACCTCATTTAGAGGTTAATGCATTTTACATTGTGAATGCACAAGTTAAAATTTTGTTTACAAAATCGGGGTCTTATGTGTGTATGTGAAGTTGCACATATCGCAAAATCAATCTGACTCAAAACGCAGCAGTATTTCTAAATCAGACCTACAGATGTGTATATTATAACCAATTATAATGTAGTGATGTGGCTTGTCAAATTCCTGTGGTACACTTGTCACAAGGCTCACCGACCAAGGCTCCTCTTACTTAGGTCCTTTTATACTGTATGCTTAGCCCCATTGTCCCCTGAACCAGATTAATAACCAGATTCCATACAGGCAGTCAGAACAGGAGGCAAGCGAGAGATTATACCATCATGTCCTTACCCAGAACAACCCAGTCACTACCCCCAGCCAATGCGACCCATTCAAAATATTGACTTTGAAGCTACTGTTCGTACATGCTGAGGATTACAGTTATTGCTGGACAAATATGTAAAAACTAGCAGTTGGACTAAGGAAAGCCCTGAGAAGACACAGTTGGTGCCTGAAGGTGGGCCATTCAAAAGCAGGGAGGCTCCTCTGTTGAGATGCTGCCACTGGCAGGATAGAGGAGTGTTTACCCCATGACTGGAAACAGTGAGGCATAATCTCTACAACCACAACGGAGGTAGAAAAATCAACTGCTTTTGTGTGTGTGTTGGGGGAGAGGGTCTTGCACATGCTATGCAAAGCATGTCCCCTATAGATGTCCTATAGTTTGTAAGCTTGCGAGCAGGGTTCTCTTACCTCTCTGTCTGTATGTATTACCCAGTATTGTCTTATTAATGTTTGCTCCCAATTGTAAAGCGCTACGGAATTTGCTGGCGCTATATAAATAAATGTTGATGTTGATGATGTTCCTTCTCCATTCTTTTAATTCTGAGACATTCATTCCGCGCTCCATCTACAACATGCAATTACCTATATAAATAGTTTGATAAGCTTAGGAGTATAGAACAGCATTTGCACTTTTGTAAGTGAGCCTTAGTGAATTCAGCAAGATACCCTACCAAGTAAAACATAAGTGCTTTGGAAGACACACAGTGGATTGACATACAAGTTTTTAAAGCAATAAAAAACCACCGCACATCAATAGCCTACCATTTTATTTTTCTAGTATGGATAAAAAATAAAATGTAAACTTTAAAAAACATTGAAGATTTAATTTTAAAATATTTATAAAAACATGATTTCATTAAAAATACAATCACAAGGCTCATAATGCAATAATATTAGCTGCTTACAAATGCACTTGAAATCATGAAAATAAAAGGGCAAAATGTGTTTTTTCAAATAAAAAATTGCTTTGCAATATTGCATTAATATGTGCTTAAATCAGGTAGGTGATCCTTCTAGAACCACATCTCTGTAAATGTATTAGCATATGCAGATCAGCTTGAAACATCATGCCTTATTAAAAAAATATGACTTTGAAATGTTTAATTTCAACTTTGATGAGTCCTTATCCAAACTGTCAATCTTGACAACCCCCTCCCCCATAAACTGCAAGTGACATTTCCATTTTGTGTGCATATATTATAAGTATTATTGTAATAATATAAAATATAATGCGTAATAGTGGGATTGTTTTTTTTTGCTTTTCATCTATACTTGATATCATTAACCTTTTCCTCTGGAATTAATGTAGATTACACGCTATCTAAATATTTTTCTGACACTTCAAAGTGCTGATCAGTCAAAAATCCAGTGAGCTGTCTTTCTGTAATGATTAGTGTGAAGATAAAAAAATATACTAGTTTTATGGTGAATGCTAGCGGCATTTATTATTTGGAATGAAGTTGAATGAAATAACTGTACAGAAAATACAGCTTTCTTGTGCAGTAGGTTTCATAGCTAATTACATAATTAATTCATGAGCATTTACTATTGATACAACCATGTGAATGTTACATCTGGCAATGCAAATAAAATATACAGCACAATTTAAAATGTTATTATCATAATGATCATAAATATACATGGAAGAGTAATAAAAACAAGGAATCTAGTGACTGGTGCTAAATTTGACAAAGAATATGGTTAAAAATTCTTCTAAACAGATGCTTTAATATAATCTTCTGTGTTTACACAGTATAGGGGTCATCTGAAGTTTGACACATTTGAGTCCATTATGTACACGTAAAGTGTGTGTCACAAGAATAAAGTACGCGTTTATTTTGAGTTCCACATAACTGGAGACATGTGCAACTCACAATAGTATATTACATTTGCCTGCATAAAGATACTTTTTTAGCCCATCAGTTATCAAGTTAATGATGATGACATGCGTTTTTTATGTATAATTAAGAAAATAAATTTTAAAAATTGCCTTCCCATCCCGTTAAAAAGTGAGTTAAGCACCAGCACTCATTAACCTGGTCTGGTTACAACTAATGCGGAGTCACAAACACTGTGGGGACCTCCCACAAATGCGGCAACCTACACCAGTCTATAAGGCTGGGCAGTTCACATTATGCCAGGGAAACCAGCAGGAGAGGACCCCCTATAATAGTGGGACACAGATCCCATCTGTTCAGTACAGAGCTGAATTGGACAAAAAAAAATGAGCCCTTATCCCAAAAAACAGCCCTGAGGTGATAGCACTGGTGCTCCTCCTAACACCTTAAAATTTTAACTTTTCCATTTTTTGTTTAATAAAAGACTTCTCCATTTATGTCTTAAATTAATCATGATAATGCGGAGACATCAGGTCTTCATGACACGTGCCAATTTTGTGTGCTTGAAGTCTATTATTACATCGGTGGAAGTGTGCTTTGGGAGTCTATTTGTCAACTATCAAATTGCCCTATTATAGCCATAAAGCTCATTATTAGAAATGCTCAGGCTTGGTTCCTCGAGAACCGAACACACCCGAACTTCGGGGATCCAAGTACCGAGCCGAGGCGGCTCAGTACTGTCGCGCGCCCTCGGAATTAAAAACGAGGCAGAAACGTCATTCTGACATCGTCAAATCTCGGATCTCATGAATTTTGAATTCCTTTTTAAGATCCAACATAGCGAGGGGTGGGAGGGAGGGCGGACCCCCATTTTTCTTTTCTGCCACTGCTGTGTGCCAATGTGTCCTAGATGTGCTAGGAACTGCCCTGTGTATCATTGCTCTGCCGCTTACCATCCAGCCAGGTCGCTGCAGTATTTGTCCGAAAGTGTATGAAAATAATATTGTGATCTGTGAGGTGGTCAAAATTGACTGCAAATGACTTGAAATTAGTGTTATTGAGATTAATAATAATGTAGGAACAAAAAGCGTTCAAATTATGTGATTTCAGCACATTTTAGGATTTTTTCTAAAAAATCCAAAACCAAAACCAAAACACACAAGGGTGGTTTTGCCAAAACCAAAATACGATGCTAATCAAGATCCAAAACCAAAACCAGTTCACGGGGGTCAGTGAGCATCTCTACTCATTATTGCATCACCCAATAAAGGGTTACTCTCAGTTAACATTGTTGATTAGGAAGGGATAGCTGATTAATGACTGAGGGAGAATGGAATCCCATGTCAGTACTAATATAAATGGATAGGATGAGTAGGCTGGGATATTATGCTAAGAGTGCTTATGACTGAAGAACATTTTAAGACTAATATAGTAACCAAGAGAAGGAGCCATAACAAGAAAAAAATTAGACACAGGATCATTAGACCTCACATGGTCCTGGAGGTTGCTGGGATCATTAGGTTGAGAAGGCAGAGACTGAAGAGACAACACACAGAACAAGAGAACATAGAGAGAGTTGGACCACTGCACCTGCTCCAACGTCCGAAAGACTAAGGGGCGGGGATTTAAATACAGTGGTCCTGTGTTCAATACCCTGGCATAATCTTACTGTGTTATAGAAAAGTTACTATGGGAATGTGCATTATGGTAGGTATTCAAAAATGTTTTGAGAAAGGACAATACAAGAAGCATTATACAAATAATTTATCTCTCCTGTTATCTCACTGTGATGCAATGTTCTTTGATGTATATTTTAATTTTTGGTCAAGTAGCACAATAGACATCAAACTGCATTAATATAAGTTGTGCAAGAAACACAAGCTGAGATTATCCACTTATATCTAAAACACTATTATAAACAGATAAAATTACCCTCCATTGAGGTACAAAATGCAGGCTGGATGTGAGCAGCTTTGACTAGGCTGCTATGTCACTGAGTTACCTCATAAATGTCTTTTGTGATGTCATTCAGCTTGAATACAAAAGTTAGTGATTGGCATAGTGTAGTCAGTTATAATCTGCATGTGAGCAAGTTTCTGTTGCATATATTAGCTGTTTATTATGGGCCCGATTTATTAAGGAAAGTAAAGCCAAAAAATGAGTAACTTTGAACCTTGGCAAAACCAAGTTGCAATGCAAGGGGTGCAAATTGGTTTATTATTTTGCACATAAGTTGAATACTGGCTGTTCTTCATGTAGCACACAAATACTTGATAGCTTTATTTTTACACTGAAATTTAAAGTTGATCTAGGACATTCCTTAACCCAACTATAAATCTGCCATCACAAGTATTTGTGTGCTACATGAAAAAATAGACAGTATTTTTATTATGTGCAAAACAATAAACTAATTTGCCTCTCTTGCAATGTTTTTTTCCAGGACACTTGAGTAAGAACACACTCAATTGTTTGCTTAACTTTCCTTAATGAATCAGGTCCAAACTCATTAATGACAAAACATTAAATAATAAAAAAGTTTTTTTTTTGTTTGTTTCAATAAAAAAAAACCTTAATTAGTTGTTAATGTCTACTGTACTTAAAATGCATTTTTACAGTTGCTTTTGATTGCAAACACATGTTCTAACATGTATACACAACCGTTATTACTAGTAATTGGCACTTACACCTGACCTGTAGCTGGTGCAAGTTATATGAGAGAAAAATGCGCACCTTTGAGATACCCAAAGCTTGAATTGAGCATTGCAATATACACTCGAGCTTGGCATACCCTTACTGTACACGGATTATGGATTACGTGCATGTGCCCATTCCCCTCTCCATTCTGCCCCTGAAATTGTAGGCTGTAGTAAGGGTAAAGGGATGAATTGGATGTTGCTGGGTTCTCTGGCATATGGTTTGTTTCTGGGCATACGCAGAGCGATTTTACACAAAATACGGCACATATCGGCATTTAATCACCTTAATGAATCTGGCCTTATGTGTCTATGTTTGATAGAATGCACCATGCAGGCTAAGGTAAGTCTTATTTACCCCACATTTTTAAAAATGTATGAAAATAATGTTTAAATGAAAAATCAAAGTTCGGTCACATATTTGGAATATGTGTGAAAATAGTGTTATGGCTTTTCCTAATGAAAAAACTCCCAGATTGTCAGACTTAATTAGTTATGTTAAATATTGTGAAGTCCCCTTGCCAGCTTTTTGTGAAGTCTATGACTAAAATTGCATTGCATTTATTACTAAGGTGATTGGCATAGACTGTAATATTTTTAAAGAGAATACAATCATGAACAACAGAAATCATGAGCCCTCATTTTCAGCATCATAACTGTATGCGGAAAGTAGACACTATCAAGTTAGCATAAAAATATATTTGTTTACCTTTCTACTGGCACAAAGTGTGAGGGGGAATCTTAGACTATTGGAAATTGGTTATGCTAGTCAAAAAGGTATCTAGTCTTAGGTATCATATAGTTGTAAAGCTTGTACTAGGTTTAAGGATAGTATAAGAACTCTCTTGAATGATTAGATGCCCCTCTTTGAAACAATGCTTTTATTAGAGACAAATATAATTTCACTTGCTATTGTTAACAGCACATCTTTCTTTATATTACAAGTAGACCAATTAAAAAAATTATAATTTAGTTTACTTACTGTAAATAATAAGCTCACTTTTTATTTTCCATTCCATACAGATGAATGTCTGTAATGAACAAGCTTGTACAATTTACCTAATATTGAGGGATTGAAAGATCTGTATGTAATGGATGCACACACTGACTAAAACCTTTTATCAAATGAAATAAGGTTGGGAAATACTGCAATCAGAAGTGTGCTCATGTCACTATTGCATACTGGCATGAAACACCTCACACTGTGGAATCAGACTTACACCTACCTGCAATTACTAGTTTGATATTTTGCACAAAATATATTGGGAATTTGTGAGGTATAGAATATTGACAAAAAAGAATACAATATAGAATTAAATCTTGAAACAGTGTTATGTTCAACATATTGTATATGTGCATACTCTTGGGGGTATATTTACTAAACTGCGGGTTTGAAAAAGTGAAGATGTTGCCTTTAGCAACCAATCAGATTCTAGCTGTCATTTTGTAGAATAATAGCTAGAATCTGATTGGTTGCTATAGGCAACATCTCCACTTTTTCAAACCCGCAGTTTAGTAAATCTAGCCCTTGGCCTTCTAAATTCTGTAATGCGCTATATGTACTCGAAAGAGCACCCCCCACATAAATTATATTGATTGTATGAGGACAATACAATATTAATTAGGGAAATTATTGTGGGGTGGGATTCGTTTTCTATGTGGGTATATCTTTTGCTTTTTGTGCATTATTGTAGCATGGCAATATTTACAGGCAACGGAGAAGCACCTGACTTGAGGGAAACCTTTTTTACTGCAGTTTTTTATACCACATGTAAGACCTGTAAAATTACAAATTACAATAATAACAAACCCTTTAATATTTTTACCTCCACTTCTATGGGAAAATAATTAATGTCAAAGGAAAAATAACCTCTGATACTAAACCGTAGGTGAACTACCTGCTACAATGATCCTGCACCCTAAAATATATAGGCCGGACCTTAAAAATTTTGAAAACAAGAATGTCCGAGCACAATATGAATATAAACCAATCAGGTGAAAATCCACAATGTCTCAGAACATGTCTCTAAAATACACAATCGCAACCCAGCCTTCTCATCCTTTATAGGGATCAAAGAAGTAATTTGGAGTACAAGTCAAATACCTTACCATGCTGCATTTTACCATAGTATATTTACCTCAGCTTTTACTTTTACTTATAATGGTCTGCCTAATACAAAAATAATATTTTACAAAGAAAATTGCCTTTTAATAAATCTAGCTTGAACTGGGTTAGAAGGATTCTTCTTAAACTTCTGAGGCTTTATGATTAAATTTACGTTATATAATTTATAATTGATAACTAAATTTTCTAGCATGTCACATAAATCATTTAATTTCTGAGTGGTAATCAAAATATTGCCATAGTACTGCTATGAACACTATAAGCCTCCCTATAGCATCCAACTTACAACATAGTTCCCGATAATTCTCACAAGCTTTGGAGCCAATTACCAAAGATCTGGGGATAAGTCAAAATCTTCACCTATCCTCATCTTCATCGTTGCAATGTTTCTCCATTTTCCCATTTTTCTATATGAAAACACTCCAAACGGAGAAAAGTAAATAGATTAATATTCTCCCTCCTCCAAATCTTAACTTTTGTTCCTGGAGGGGGAATTGAATTCAATTCAATTCCTTGCGTTGTTCTAAAGAACAGCACGGGGTGCGCTTCATCACCGTTACTATGGCAATATATGCTCATTATTACCATTGGTACGGTAATTTCAACGCTGATTTCTGCTCGCAGCCTTGTGAGTGTTCTGTAGAATAGCGCGGGGAATTGAATATGCCCCCTGGTTTAGGTGTGGACCCAACAGTCACACGACCCAAACTTAAGTAGTAGATTTAGCACAAACTGATATAGCTATTTTCCTACATTTAATGCCAACACTCTTGGATTTAACAATTGATGAGAAGTACCTAAAGATTTTGAACAAGAGGCCAAATCTGACACTACACTATTAGCAGCTCCCCTGCCCTCACTAGTTTCAAAACTGCTAAAGGACAAACATGACCCTGCACTGGAACAGCCTGACCCAGACCGTCTACCTGAATTTGAACCAAACCATGACTTGAACCTATTGCACTCTGACCTAACCAACATTCACCCCCGAAAACTGTATTTAAATAAACAGTGCTATCATATCAGGCTGGTAATTGTGGTGGTTCCAGGCGAGGACATTACCAACCCTTTCATGGTGTCCTGGCTTTGAGATCTAAAATGTCACTGTGTTGAAATTAGAGATGGGCGGGTCCGGTTCTCCGAGAACCGAACCCACCCGAACTTTGGGTATCCGAGTACCGAGCTGAGCAGCTCGGTACTCTCCCGCCCATTCCGAATCCAAATCGAGGCCGAACGTCATTGTGACGTCGTCGGATCTCGGGACTCGGTTCTCGCGATACTTCAACTTTATAAATACACGCCTCCACAGCAATCCATCGCCATTTGACAGAGGGAGAGAGCAGGGTGTAGTCATAGGCTAATTAGAGCAGGGACAGAGAATACCATATTGTTCTTGCAATTGCTCTAACCAAAATCGCTAGTGCAGAGAGGAGGATAGAGGTTTATTATTTTTTCTTCATATTTGGCACTCCCCAGCGCTTTTGGGGTGTCCCCCATAATTGTGCATTAATATTTCTGGCTGTCAAAAGTCATATCTGTCAGCATTATCTACTAAATAATTTGTAGCACACCTCAGTGTTTTTGGGGTGTCCTCCCTAATTGTGCATTAATATTTCTGGCTGTCAAAAGTCATATCTGTCAGCAGTATCTACTCAATAATTTTTAGCACTCCTCAGTGTTTTTGGGGTGTCCTCCCTAATTGTGCATTAATATTTCTGGCTGTCAAAAGTCATATCTGTCAGCAGTATCTACTCAATAATTTGTAGCACTCCTCAGTGTTTTTGGGGTGTCCTCCCTAATTGTGCATTAATATTTCTGGCTGTCAAAAGTCATATCTGTCAGCAGTATCTACTCAATAATTTTTAGCACTCCTCAGTGTTTTTGGGGTGTCCTCCCTAATTGTGCATTAATATTTCTGGCTGTCAAAAGTCATATCTGTCAGCAGTATCTACTCAATAATTTGTAGCACTCCTCAGTGTTTTTGGGGTGTCCTCCCTAATTGTGCATTAATATTTCTGGCTGTCAAAAGTCATATCTGTCAGCAGTATCTACTCAATAATTTTTAGCACTCCTCAGTGTTTTTGGGGTGTCCTCCCTAATTGTGCATTAATATTTCTGGCTGTCAAAAGTCATATCTGTCAGCAGTATCTACTCAATAATTTGTAGCACTCCTCAGTGTTTTTGGGGTGTCCTCCCTAATTGTGCATTAATATTTCTGGCTGTCAAAAGTCATATCTGTCAGCAGTATCTACTCAATAATTTGTAGCACTCCTCAGTGTTTTTGGGGTGTCCTCCCTAATTGTGCATTAATATTTCTGGCTGTCAAAAGTCATATCTGTCAGCAGTATCTACTCAATAATTTGTAGCACTCCTCAGTGTTTTTGGGGTGTCCTCCCTAATTGTGCATTAATATTTCTGGCTGTCAAAAGTCATATCTGTCAGCAGTATCTACTCAATAATTTGTAGCACTCCTCAGTGTTTTTGGGGTGTCCTCCCTAATTGTGCATTAATATTTCTGGCTGTCAAAAGTCATATCTGTCATCAGTATCTACTCAATAATTTTTAGCACTCCTCAGTGGTTTGCGCTCAGAATGGATTCAAAGCAGTCCACATATGATCTAAATGAGCAACCAGGTTCTGTCACCAGTCCTGATGTTAGTGTTCCCAGTACGTCATCTGGCCAAGGCGATGTCAAACAACAGAGTGTTTTCAAATTAGTGCAAAAAACAAAAACCAAAAAAAAATTTACTGTATTGAAGCGAAAAAGAAGTGTAACTGAGCAAAAGTTAAGTGACGATAAAAAAAAAATTGCAAGCATGCCATTTTACACACGCAGTGGCAAAGAGAGAATGAGGCCTTCACCTTTGGCTATTAGTGGCAGATCCCAAAAAGTTACCCAGCCTACAATTGGTGCACAACTACTGTTACGCGTCAAAGCCGAGCTGCAAGATAACAGTGAGGCATTACAGGAGAATATTTGCTCTGATTCACAAATGATAACAATCCCTGTGGAGAGTCCATCCAACAGTGGGATGTCTAATCGTGAGCATTCTGCTGATGTGTGCCTTAATAGCCCGAGTGTAGCCGGTGATACCCAAATTGAGGATGCCACTTTGGAATTAGAAGAGGATGAGGGGGAGATTTGTGTAGGCGACGAGGGCGCTAATGATGATGTTGATGATTATGATGCAGACAGATACCAAATTGCCTTTCTCAATTTCTATTTATATTCTAGATTATATAACGGCTGAATAGTTTTCTATTTTACTCCTAGTGGAGAGAGGATCTGATGCAGACAGATACCAAACTGCCTTTGTCCATTTCAATTTATATTGTACAGTATATAACGGCTGAATTTATTAGTATTTTATACAAGTGGAGGGGGGCCTAGAGAGACAGAGTGACCCCAAACTGTCTTTCTCCATGTCAATTAATATTGTACAGTCTATAATGGCTGAATTTTTTAGTATTTTATACAAGTGGAGGGGGGCCTAGAGAGACAGAAACCAAACTGGCTTTCTCCATGTCAATTAATATTGTACAGTCTATAATGGCTGAATTTTTTGCTATTTTATACAAGTGGAGGGGGGCCTTGAGAGACAGAAACCAAACTGGCTTTTTCCATTTCTTTACATATTTAACTATAAGTGTAGGGTGTAATATACATTCAAAGACGATGGCTGCATTGCCAATATGCATAGATGGAGAGGAAGACAATCTGTTTTGTGTGTAGAATAGGCCTACCAACGAAGAATTAAACTGTTTTTTTGGATGATTTATTACCTCAACAATTAGATTACTTGTCTCTAAAACAGTTGGAGCACTAAATTGGGTTAATTTAGGCCCAAAAACATGGATTTTCCCAAAAAATAGCAAAACAAAACCAAACAAAACCAAAACCAAAACCAAAACACGCAATGGCGGTTTTGCAAAACCAAAACCAAAACCAAAACACGACGGTAATCCAGATCCAAAACCGAATCCAAAACCAAAACACGGGGGTCAGTGACCATCTCTAGTTGAAATGTCTGCTTTATACAGTGAAGGTTATTACAATTGTTAAAGAAATGTTCAAATCTAAACTAAAGACATAGCAAGTAGACATTGCCAGACAATAAATCAGACTTCTGGTTTTCTGTTTTTGTCTAAAAAGATCAAATCTAATAGCTGATTAATAGCTGTGGTTTTAGTACAGATTTGCACCTGTAACAATGTTAGTAAATAACCCTAAATTGCTGTTATTATTCTTGTGTGCAAACACTTATTTTTCAAACTTCCCTAAGTTATTAATTAAACCTACTACATCTAAAAGCAGCATACCAAAAAATGATCTACTCACATATAGTACAATGATGAGTTTAAGGGTCACTTTCATTTTATCATTTCCACAGACAACTGATATTGACAATGCCAAACAATATAGTGTGTAACATAGAGGGGTGTATTAGTATAATAATATTTCTGATAAACCAGGGATAATACAAAGAGTCAATAATGCACATTTGTTTTAGTGCTTTGAAGCAATAGACCAAATCTTGTTAATCATATAGAAGATCAGATGATTTATTCCAGGTGTTGTCATTCTTATCCAATTGGTGTTTTCCCATATTTACTGTGTAATAAGCTTAATTTTCAGAGAGATTTAAAAATCAATAGCCAATGTTGTAAAGCATTTTAAGTTTTTTATTCGCACAGTGGAGCCAATATAATCTTCAGTTTTATATGTCTTAAACAATGTCCTTTTGTCTGAACATTGACAAGTACAGAGTATTTTAAAAGCCAAACATGTAATAGATACAGATGGAGCACTTTTAAAAATCCGAAGTGCATTGGCCAGGTTTAGTTGTACCATGTTTAATGTCGTGTAACAGGATTTTTTCCTAACACTGAATTACCATTTAGAGTCTCAAAAAATTAGTGTTTGTCACGGTGTAGGTTGCCCACAGGAGAGAACCATTTGGCTGGGGGGAGCTATCAGATACTCACAAAGCCTGGACAAGCTGCTTAATTCTGAGATGACAGGTAGAAATGCAAATTCAAATTTTTCTTATGCAAAGCTTGGTAGTGGTAAGGTTTTGATTGCATTGATCTATCCCCTTTGCAAAAGTTGCATGGCCTGTGATAGGTAATTCTCAAGAAAATCATATTTAGAGAACATGACATGCATGCATGTTATGTGAATGAATTATTCCTCCAGTGAGTGTGAGGAGGTATTATATTTTAACAAATTATAAATATAGGTGTAGACCAGACTTACTACCTGTATTTAGATTCTGCGTGACTCATTTTCATATTTAGAAGGCAACTCATTAATGAGTCAAACTTCATTGTGCAGGCACAGCTGAAAATTGTGCTGTCTCCATTACTCAAGTTAGCTAGAGCAAACCACAAACCATTAGCAACATAGTGGGGTCCACTACCTAGGAGTAAATCTATCAAGGTCCAATTTTTTCAGCGTGTTAAAATCGCGGCAAATTGCGGATGATGACCTGCGACTTTGGTCAAATTTTCTCAAATGTATCAAGCTGCGATTTTGACCCTGATCTTCAAAATCGCTGGTCATCTCTGGCGATTTGCTGCAATGTAAAACACTCCCGCATCCCCCTGCTATAGTGCCTCCAACCCCGGGTAGTTTGCCTAGTGCTGGTTCCATGAAAATCGGGGGGACCCCACGCAATTTTTTTCCCGGATTTTCACGGAACCATCAGTAGTCAGACAGCACTAGAGTTAAGACTGAATAGAGGGGGGACCTCACACTTATTTTTTTTAACTTTGATCTATTCAGAGCTCCGGCAGCTGTATGACAGGCAGTGTAACAGTGATGTGTCTATATAACACGCTGCTACAATGCAGCATGTTGTATCTGGCATGTTTGAAAGCAAACTCTCCTGAGTTTGCTTAATCGCAGCTTCATACATTTGAGACTTGTATAGCTGCAGTGGCAAACAGTCGGGAGTTTGATCTCTAGCGATTTTGCAAATAGCGATTTGACAGAAGCACAACTCTGGTGATTTTGCATGAAATCTCAGCTTCATACATATGCGAGTTTCAACTGTCCCAAGAAAATTGCTGGTTTTGCAAAATCGCACACCCTGATACATTTATCCCCTAGTCTCGTTACACTATGTATGATACTCATTGTTTGGTCCCTTCGTGCCAGTTAGAAGTATTCTCCCTGTTGAAGGGCATTTTAAAAATTAAGTCTTGGTAATATCAACACCAGGTAACTGCTTGGGTATAATTCTATTTATTTCTGTAGCCTGTGTGATTGGGGAGTGCCAAATTGTATGACACTGGTTGACACATTCCTAACACTCAAATTAGTCATGCTGGCACAATATGCATGACGAAGTACAGTAGTAGTGAAACTACTACTTCTACTATTGTACTGACAAAAGTATAGATATGGGATCTTTTATCTTGATACCTGTTATCCAAAAAGTTGGAAAAACCAGAATGAAAAAAAGTTAATTATTGCTGACGTCCGTCGATTTTGTCATACACACACAAATTTCTATAGTTCCTATAACAAGCTCTGGTAAGCTGTTGTTTTAGGAGGAGAAGGTGAATGGTATCACACGTCCTATTTTAAAATATGTTTTAGTAGATCTTAAGCATGGTTCGCCAAATTGCATGAAAATCTCCTTATTTGAAAAACTGAAAGTGCAAAGCATTCCTGATAATAGCTTGCATACCTGTACCTATGGAAAGAATCTCACAAATGCACATGAGCATACAAAGAAATACAAAAGGTCATCAATTAATGGAGTCTAGTAGTATAAAAAGAAAGATGGCACTGTCAAGTGAATAAAAAGGTCATTACAAAGGTTACTTTCTATCATTAGCACACAAGCAACTACACAAGTTCTAATGTTTTACAGAGACCGCAAAGTTTTCTGTTTATAGAGATGGTCAAAATTGTTTAAAAGTGGTTCTTGAACTGGTTTGTCAAATGGGCTGTAAAGTTTAAATATTTGCTGGAAAATCATCAACTTTATATACACTAAAAGGTTCAAGCTAAATTAAAACAAAGCAAACAGGTTTAACTATGTTTGAAACAGATCATTTTTGAAGCATCTCTATCTGCGAGTAAGACAAATCAATCTTGCACAGATATTCAACATTTAGCTAATAGCCAGAATGACGATAGTAGAGTTATCGGTGATGGTACACCTTTGCTGTATAGAGTGAAATGAAAAAAAGCTCTTTAGCCAGTGAAAACTCTTGTTTTTGGCAATAATAGGGCTTTTTGCCTGTTGTTAAATCTGCATTTTGCATGCACGCATCTTCAATGAGGAATCCTTGATTAGTAGTGTCTCAAAATTCCATTAGTGCATATGTGTAGTTAAATAAAAATTGATTTTTCAGTATAAAGTTTAATAAACATTTTTTTTAAAACTAAATGGGGATTTTCTTTCCTGCAGTAGTCCAAATGCAAATGATAAATAACTAATCAGAATAGACTGTTGCAACTTGATATAATATAGCCGCAATAAAAATGATTTAAATACTAAATGGGTCAGTATGCAAACATCCAATCAGAAACCGCTATATTGTGCTGCAGTTGTCACTATTACTTATCTTGGCATGTGACATGCCCTAACTGTGATCAACTTATACTTGTCTGCCACAATTTTGTCTAGCTGCAAGTCTAATATACACATAAATCTAGGCATGGAAGTAGAAGTAGTTGTAGTACTCAAATTAGTATATTTCTGCCACATGCATTGACATAACATACAACTCTAAAGGGGGCTATAACAATTTACACTATTCCTTGTAAAACAGGCATCTAATCAATTTTTAAATCTGTTCAATGATTCAGCCATTACTACTTCCTTTAGCTGTAAATTTAACTATCCACACAGTTGTGTGCAAAATAGCTGTCCATATATTAAAGGTCAAGCCCATCTTGTTCCAATTCCCAGTAGGTTTCAATTCACAAAAAGAAATATGAATTACATGTTTAATACATGGGGAATGGTTAAACTTTTATTCTACTACAGCTTTACCCTGATCCTGTTACTGGAAACTTACATTTATGCAACTCCAATTATCATTAATATTATTATGATCTTTTGATGATAAGGTGAAACAAGGGTTCTGCAGCTCCGTACATAGGGGATTAGAACAAACAACAAAATGACATAATTACATAAGTGCAACCCACAAATTTACATAATTATGTCAACAAAATACTAGGAGAGAGGACCCTGCTCATGGGAGCTTACATTCTAGAGGGGTTGGGTGGATACAAAGAGTAGGGGAGCAGAGGTGAGTGATGCAGAGGTGGGAGAGTAAGGTGGAGGGCTGGTAGATTTAAATGAAAAAAGTAATTTTGAGGGCATGATTGAAAGCTTGGAGACTGGTGGATAGTATTATTGGATGTGAAAGTGCATTCCAGAGGTTTAGAGCAGCGCAGGAGGAATCCTAAATGCATAAGTTGGAAGAGATAAGTGGACTTGGGGGACAGAGGAGATGGTGAAAATGTCAATGCAGAGGAAGAGGAGGGGAGATGAGAGGACCTTGGAGAGGGGGGAAACAATGATTTCCATCTTACATATGTTAAGCTTAAATGCAAGAGGAGATGCCCAATAGACAATTGGAGACATGAGAGAGGAGAGAGTGATAGAGGAGAGGTAGATTTAAGTGTCATCAAAATAGAGGTGATATTGGAGGCCAAAACAGCTGATAAGATCACCTAGGGAAGTGTAAAGGGTTAAGAGTAGTGGCCAAGGACAAACCCTTCATAGATACCGAGAGATGGAAGCAAGGTTAGAGACAGAGAAGAGCATTTAGCGAGGTGAACCATGCAAGGGCAGTAGGAAAAAATTGGTGAGGTGGTTGTAGACAATGTGGGAGCTGAATGGAGGAGAGAGGGATTGGAGGATGTGAGAGGGAATCAGATTGAGGGGTCACGAGGAGGGAGGAGAAGCCAGAAAATTTGACAAGGAGGGCAAGGAAGGTGAGTCAGAGGGTGGGTGAGCCTGAAGAGAGGAGATGTCATGGTGGATGGAGTCAATTTTGGAGGTGAAGTGGGTGGTAAAGTCCCCCCCACCCCACTCTCCCACTCCCCTCCTGAGAGGGAGAGTGGGGGGAGGGTGTTGAAGATGGTGAAAAGGGTCAGAGGCTTGGGAGGAAATTAGGGATTTGAAGTAGGGATGCTTAGAGAGACAGAGCAGAGCATTAGGAGTGGAGAGAATGAATTTGAAATAAAGGAAATATTAATGAGAGCATGATTTTCTCCAGAGATGCTATATGCAGGTAACAAAAACATTATTCCTCCAGCTATAATGGATTTCACTTGGGTGTAGAAAGCTTACTAAATAAATCTTTGTAGTGTCCTTGAATATATGTGTAGACATTAATTAGGTAACTGCTAAAAGTGTACCCCACATTCAAGATGCAGACTAACAAATGATTTATAGAACAGCAAATCTAATTTGATTCATATGCATCCATGATTTGTTTTATACAACACAGGATTTTATTAGCTCCTGCAGAAATTGCCTAAGAATGGATGCTGTTACTCAGTGTATTAGTAGAACTATGTACTTTTTCATCTCAGATCTCCCACATTGTATCACTGTTTCATAAACTGGTAGCAAAATTATTATCACATCCTAACACTAACTAATAAATAGTAAATAATACACCCTTTTTTTTTCTAAATGTAATCTCACTGCAAGTAATATGTGTTTTGGAGCACACAAAACAATCTTTTTTTCTCTTTTTTTAAATGCTCTGTTATCGATTAATTAATTAGTTAGTTAGTTAATAATTAGTTAAAAAATTATTGTATATAATCCAGTCCAACAACATTCCCACTAGTTGATTATTCTACCACTTGCGAAATGTAGTAGTATTTAGGCCCCTGGCATTTACATGTAACTTGTATTTATAACACAAGTGCAAAGCATGCAACCACATGTGAAAATAGAAATCCAGTCTATTCTATATATTCATATTTCAATGGTCAAATCATTTCAATTTGTTCTTGTGTGCTACATGTAGCAAACCCAATAAAATGAATAGGTCATTGAAATAAATGCGCTATTGCTGTGAATGGAGAGTTACACTATTGTTGTATGTTTTTCACACCAATAGAAATTCAATTACTCTTTATCTATGTGTGTTGAAAGTAGGGAGTACCCTGGACTCCCCTCACCACCAGCCAATTACAAGCGGCTAGTGTTGTAATCTGCTTTTAATTGTGGCAACAACCCCAGTCAAACAAGGTCACAGTCATTCAGGGGTTTGTGTCTTAGGGAGCAGTTTGCAGAATTATTAGTTTTCTTTCCCTTGAATTACAAATAAAGAAGAAGATTTCCATTGGTTTACACATAAAGAAGATATAGAGTGGATTAAACATAGAGAAGATCAATTTTGGGGAGTTTTTATTACGATAAAAATCGTGTGTGTGTATTTTATTTACATAATTTTATGATTTTATTATAATGGTCATGGTGTTAGGGACCTCTTATTATTAAGTTGCCATTTCTGTTATTCCAATCTTCATTCCCTGAGCTCAAACAGCTTTTCAGTGCAACACTGGTAGTTTCTGTGAAGGGGACAGCACTGACCACCCTAGGGCTGATTACCATTATGGTAATACCATGGGGTTTTACCATGCTGTGGGTTTCCTTTTAAATAGTGGGAACCAGCCCAGGCTATTTAGACTGGGTCCAGTTTCCATTCTAGCAAGGGAAATCCAAGCTCATTGGTCCCACTCCAGGCCAGACTTTCTAACACTGAGGCTGGGTAAAAAATTCTCATTGCTGGATTTTTAAAGTATTTATTTATTTGTCACGTAAGTGTCCCCACTCATTTCAATGAGCTACTGAAATGAATGGGAAAAGCTCTGTACCACTAGTGGTCTTAATGCCATCACAGACATGTTTTGTTCATATGAACCAAATATGAAATACATAGCAAATACTTATACAATGCAGGTGCAAACACAATATTTATACGGTGGTAGTCATATTTCCAACAGAAAAAATACAGTCTCTTATCCTGCAGACATGAAAATACATTTTGTTTGAAGACCCCAACTTCCTAGGGGATCCAGCCCCTACTGCTGCGGGTTCCCCTGCTATAGGGCCACCAGACCCAGCTGTCTAAGCCCACAGCTGGTTGGCTGAGAATCGGGGGATCCCACACTGTTTGCCCCCCCCTAACGATTTTTCTCTGACCACAACTAGGCTATTTTATCAGTGTTGCGGAAAATGAAATATCGACTTTTAACCTGTCAGAATTTTCATGTTGGCTGAATAAGTGCCGGTATTTCTTCAGGATTTCATACCCAACCCCATTTATATGTCGTTTTATATGTGATTGCACTTGAATTTTTTTTACATAATATGCAAAGCCACTTAGTAAGGGCCCTTTGAGTTGATAAACAATGTCTTTCTGAAACTTAACCATTAGTTTCTAGATCCAACTCATTTCCCTGGGGACTTTGACTAACCCTTTGTTCACATACTAAACACTTGGCCATTACCTTATTATACATGCACCTGTTTTTTCAATTTCAATTATAATTCTTTATTTGAATGGTCAATCAAGATATGCAGAAAGCATAGCCATAAAGCGGTGTTACATATATGGAAAAGCAAGAAACAAAAAAAATAAATGGCACAACGATTATGTCATTTTGTATTCGAAAGTAACAATAGATGGAGATTGACCATTTTTTAGGGTTTGAGAAGCATTATTCATAGTAGGCAGTAAGTATAGAGGGAGGTGTGGGGTGGCAACTGTGTCAGGAAGGGGGTGGGGGCCACAAAGTTAGTTATTGCAAATACTCGGAGGACAACCAGAGTGTATAGAGGTAAGAGCAACAGGGAGAGTGCATGTTGAGGGAAGCAGTGTTCTTTGCACATGGGTCAATAATAGGCTGGGAGGTGAGGGTGCATTCCATGAAAAGTCATGAGGCTCAAACTTGGTTAAGGACATGGCCCCTGTTGTGCAGATACTATGTAATCTCTTCCATGGCAGCGACATGCCAAATCTGTTTTTTGAGAGAGAGGGGGGGGAGTATTTTTTCAATTGAGGGCTATGAGGGATTTGGCTGTCAGAATGTGGACAGTAAATTTCTTGGAAAATTTATCAATGTCCTGGGGAGGGTATACCGGGGGTTCTTTGGAATGGGAGCCTCACATAGAGTGTTTAAAAAGCCATGGACCGAGTCCCTGAAGGGAGCGATGATTGGGCAAGTTCACCAAAAGTGATCATAATGCCCCTGTGGACACCCCCCCCCCCACAACAAGTAGTAGGGCGAGGAAGACGGAAACATTCTATGGAGTCTAGTGGGAGTATAGTACCAGCAGTAATACACTTTGTAAGAGGTTTCTTTGAGTTTAGTTGATATGAAGCTTTTAGCTATCCCCAGTCTCATGTCCTCCCAAGTCTTGTTGTCCGGGCTGGGGGGGCACCAAGGTCCTTTTCCCAGTCATTCTCATGAGTGCATGGAGAGGGAAGGGAAGTAGCAAAAAGGATACTCTGCCTCCTGAAGCTAAAGTTAGTCTGGAGAAGGGTAGTCTCCTGAGGGGAGACATGAAGCAGCATGGCCTCTTATATCCAGAGACTACACTGTAGGCCTGGAGAGCTTCATAGAGTTTGAGAAGGGAGATCGCTGGTTGTGTTGGTGAAAAGAGGGTGTTGTCTGCAAAAGGCGAAATCTTTGAACTGATGCACCTGCACGCCCTGAATGCTAGGATTGAATCTAATCTGGGAGGCCAGAGGTTCGATTATTAGAGCAAATATTAAGAGGGAGAAGGGGCAGCCTTGTCTTGTACCATTTTGGATGGTGACCAAGTTAGAAGGGGTACCATTGATCAGAACCTTAACAGTAGATGTGGTGTATAGTGCCAGGACACCAGTGAGGAAGTCTCCTGCAAATCTGAAGGTCTCAAAGTCGACTTTTACAAAGCCCCGGGAAACCCTGTCAAATGCTTTTTCAACATCTAGCAAGAGCATAATGGTTGGGGATCGCCTGAAATTTGCGATATGGATAATATGGATGGCCCGTCTAGTGTTGTCCATTGCCCCGAAATAAACCTCACAAGGTCATAGTGGATCAGAAAGGGAAGTAAGGCATTCAAACTGTTCGTCAGGATTTTGGCGTATATTTTTAGGTTGAGGTTGAGGAGGAAGATGGGCCTTTAGCTCGTGCAATGAAGCAGGTCCTGTCCTTCTTTAGGGATAACTACAAATCTGGCTTCCAGCATTTCAGGTGGGGAGGGGTCTCTTTGGAGTACATTGTTGTAAAGGGAGTGCAGATAGGGGGCAAGCCAGTTGTTCACGGCAGAGTAGGCCGCCGTGGTGGCAACAATGGGAGGTGTTGCTATGTGTCAGGAAGGCACATAGGTCAGCAAGGGAGCCGTAAGCTCCAGGGTGGCATGGCGGGGCATCCAAGGAATGCATTGTTCGTGTCCAAACGGTAAAGAAGGAGTGAGCACCCTCCTGGGATTTCTGAGATGGAAAACGGGAAACTTATCATAGATCATAGCTGTCACACTTTTACACAGAAAATATCACCGACTGGTATTAGCGCTACTAACCTGAGAGGCGCGGAGTCTAACACAGCACCGGTGTTCACCAGGGACCCCCGCAAGGAGGTTTGGGCTTGGCTGCATGCGATGTGCAGGTCGCGGTTCTCCCAGGAAGTCACCAGTGCAGCGAATAGGGTAGTCAGACAGGCCGAGTCAAAACCAAGGAAGCGAAGTACCACGGAGAGTAGGCAAGAGTAGTCAGGGACGGTCCAAAGGTCAATACCAGTGCGGGCAGCGAAGTACAAGGGTAATCCAGAAGAGAGGTCAAACAAGCCAAGGAGTCTATACACAGGAGTTGAGGAACAGGAATGCAAACTAAATGCTGGAGCAGGGTAGAACCAATACTCTGGCACTGGACAGGTGTCAGAGGCTGCTTTAAGTACTCTTAGGTGCCTCCTGATTGGGTTAGGGAGATTTAGGCGGTTTAGACATGCTGGCTGCAGACAGGTGAGTAGAGATAGAGATCTGCTGCTAGGCAACAGGACGTGGATTGCGGAGAGAAGGTGCCCATCTCCAGCGCCTGTGGGCAGCGCGGAGACGGCACCTGGCAATAGCGTAAGGAGGGGCTGCAGGGGAAGGGAGTAGAGACGGGAGGGTATTGGTAGGGAGCTTTGGGATATATGCAATACAACAGAACATATCAAATTGTTTGAGCTATGCAGGGTAAAACAGTGTTGAGTAGCCCCACAGTAGAATAAGCAGTGTCATAGAATATGATGCTCTCATATGACACCCCATAGATGGCATCAGAAGAGTGGAGAGAAGATGCTCAGTGGCCAGGCTGGCAGTACAGGCAGTAAATGTAGTGGGGAGGAGTAAGCCGAGATCACCAAAAAAGTAAACTAAATAAAAAAAAAATACAGCATAGTGTTGGGAGCTGAAAGCCTGGAATATGATCCCTCTGTGAAATGAAACAGCCAAAAGTGTCCAAAACCTGACAGACAGCATCAATTAACAGAAGCATGGTATAGGTGTGGGACAGACAGCACTCAGCAAGAATGTCAGTGTAGGGCAAGCCTAAGGCACAGAAGGAAAAAACCTGGTGAAGCGAATCAAGTTCGAGGATACAGGACTGTGGTCCTTTCAGCGCTAGGTCATGACGATCTTTGGGGAAAAGGTGATGCCCCAGGGGGGTCAGATTTTTCAATCATGATGCCAAATTTGGAGAATAGAAGCTAAGCTTTGGGGAGAGTCATCGTCATAAGTATTGAACCTCAATGCCATATCAGGATGCAGAAAGGGATACCCCAGCAGTACTTGATTGGTGATGCATTTGAGGTCCCTCTGTTTGGCCAGGATTAGAGGGGAAAGGTACTGAAAGATTTGAAGTCTAATGTTGTCGAAGTTGACCCTCTGAAGCTTGTGGACCTCCCTCATGATGGCTTCTTCCACCCTAAACTAGTGCATTCTGAGCGGGGTCTCAGTGCCCGATGAGCACAAGTGTTCGGGGCAAAACTCAGCTCTATCATTGCCATGCTTAGCTGGCGCTTGTGTCTGGAAAGGTAAGGAAGGATGCGCCTCCTGGAGCCCTTTTCCATTTAGGCAACGTAGGAGAGGAGTCAGGGACCAGGAAGGGGGGTAGTGCTGGACGGAGTGTCCGGGTGTTTCGCTATGTGGATCTCAGGGCCAGGAGAGGCATGGTTGAAATCAGGTCATCCTTAGCCCATGGAAGATGGAAAACCCAAGTGTGCAGAATACGTGGCCGCAGGGGCTGCCCCTAGCAGGGTGAAGCTCAGGCCTGGTGGTGGAGCATCAATGTTAATGTAGAGGCCAATCAGATGGAATAGAAATGGAAAGGAGCAATATAAATGATTAAGCACCAAGTATGTAACAGATGCAGTACTCCAATCTGGCCACCAGGTAGAAGTGGAGAGATAAAACTCACATGTAGAGAGATATAAAAAATGTCAGAATGTCAGAATGAGAGATAATGTTGCATGAGTTCAGCGGGCATCAGGATGGTAGCACAGTGGGGCACAGTATACTCATAGAAGGTAGGTGGCAACAGAAAATTTACTGGCCTGGGTGCCAAACAGATTATATTCTTATCCAGGCAGTGAGAGCTACTACACAGTAGGAGATAGTCAGGATGCAGCCTACACCATAGGAGTAAGTAAAGGGGAACCCTTCAGATTGTTAGGTGACGGTGAATTAATAGCTTCTGCTGGTGAAGCACTGAACTGAGTACAGGGAAGGAGGTACTGAAGGAGCTGGGATACAGATGGCGGAAGTTCCTTGGTCGGTGCAGGACGAGTTGGAGGGGAGACAGGGCGGTAGCCAAGTAGTGCCTGGGGCAGTTGTGCTTACCCTGCAGTAGCAGTCCAGTAGCAGGCAGAGCTGGAGTGATAATCTTGTATCTGGATATTAGTTATATGAAAGGCCTCTCAATATGGCATCTTCAGGGAATGCGGAGGTGGTCTCTCCAGGACCGCTATACTTCTTTGTGGGCAGGTGACAATGATAAAGATGAACAGTGGGTCTGCTGAAGTTAAATAGTGCTGTATAGGGCACTTATGGGCCGTGTGTGTGCCACTGTTCCTCTTGGGTTTCACTGTGGCCGTTGCACAGAGCTCACTGTGCGTGTCCGCCGATGACAGCTGGTGAAACTTGCTCTTTATCGCCAGGACCGGGTGGCAGGCTAGCAGCGGTGGGCCAGATAGTGGCGGTGGGCAATGTAAATTCCCAAAAATGGAACTGGGGAAACTTGTGGTAGTTAGGGGAACAAGGCTGAGTAGGCCCCGGGTGGCAGAGGGGCGGCTGTGCTTTGTTTATCTGCCCAAAGGGTCTCAAAGATGTCCTGGGTGGTAGTAGTGTAGTTTGGGGAGGGTTGTATGGTCAGTTCTGTAGAGCAAACCCGCTATTTTGGGGTTTGTAGCTCGTAGTGTGAAGAGCTGTCAGCTAATGCCCATGATGGCGTCCAGACCAACCCCCATGCACCTGTTTTTACAGTTTTAATAAGTAATGGAAAACCATCAACCAAGATATAAAAAAATACAAAAATTTCCTTTATAATAGAATGTTTGTTGGGGGGCAGGTTGGATGCAGTTGTGCTTCTCAAGTGTGGTTGGTGTGGCAGGCATTTTTTGTCACAGTAATAATATGCTTACTGAAAGGTGCATGTAGTTACATATGTTCCCTCTTAATCCTTATTGCTTAAGAGTAGTAAAAGTGACAAGTGCAAAGCAAATAGTGGTCTTTTGTACACCACTATTTGTCTTTGTGCAAAATACACCAGTTTGGATGACAATGCATTACCTGGGTATTTGTATGATTAAATAGTAGGTGGCATGATTGTCAACTACAGGGTTATTTTCACAATTTAGTGTATTGTTTAAAAGATAACCAGTTGGGATAACATTGTATATGTACTTGTGTACTTAGGTAGCACATAGAGCTAATGAAAATGGAGTAACAGTTGATTTGTTATGCCAATCCCTGCATTGTACAAAACACACCAGTTGAGATAGCAAACAATGTATTGCCTGTGTGTTTTCACACCTTACACCACAATCACAAATAGTACCAATCACAGATGTGGCTCTTGGCTGGCATGTCAAGCTGTAAATTGTAGTTTTAACACACCCGAAGAGCCACAGATTGGCTAGGCCTGCTGTGAGGACTGTAGTGGGGTTTCAGAAATCATAGGCAGATTGTTGCAATAAAAATGCAACTTTATTGGGCAACGACTGTATAGGTTATGCAAATTTAAAGTTCACCAGATGGATGCTAAAATGCACAAGGTAAGGATGCAGTCACAGGACTTCCAATGACCCTTCTATGTGACGTAAGGCCAGCGCAAAGCCTTTCTACTTTTGGCAGATATGCAAAGCCATAGAGTCCTATTGAATCAGAGTTACAGCCCATACCAGGGATGGAAGCACAGTTCCTAGTCACCAAGCCACACAGACTTACAAATTTTGATCACAGGTTATATTCCCCTCAATATTGCCACGGTGGTTGGGCTAAAGGAGGGCAGACTGGGGCCAGTAGACAGATTATGATAGGTGGAAAGGAGATAAGACCTATTCCCTAGGTGACCTCCCTCATGGTAGTTGGGGATTGTTGATTCCCTGTGCAGACGGTGCTCATGAGTCTGGATCATGTTACTAGTGGCAAGGATTGTTGTGAGTTTAATCGCAAAAGACTGCATCACTTGGCTTCACACATGCCCTAGAACATTCCAGCAAGAAAGAGTGCCAGAGGGCCTGTAAACTCATTTTATAAGGCTATACAGTAGACACTTGACATTTGCGGTTCCTTGCTGATTGGCTGCTTTACACTCCATGCAATGTGGGTGCCCTGATTTTCCAGGAGCACAACCTAACTCAACCTATATTATCACAACTGCAATATAAAGATAAAAATATACCTCCTCAATAAATAATGTAAAACCCAGAAAAAAATATTAGATAGTAAAAAATGCATCTAAGAGACAGAAAGAGGAATTTTGTTGTGCAGTTGGTCAATATGGAAAAATATTTCTAGGGTCAAAAATTCCAGGGACAAATCTATAAAAACTTTGACCTGGAAATTAGGGATAGTTGGCAACTACACACAACACACACACACACACACACACACACACACACACACACACACACACACACACACACTATGCACAATAAACACATTTTCTTTTATTACCTGCACCTTTAAATTATTCATGTATGCATTTTAATAGATGGCATTTGCATGTTTCAAAGATAGATGAGCTGATTTTAATGTAGCTAGGAAGTATTTTGACATGTCTTACACAAATATGCATATCAAAAGAGCTGTATTACTTATTTGAATTTTGTAACCTTTTCAAATGGGGGTTTTAGCTGACCCTAAGAAGGCCCACATAGTTTCTTGTTTGGTTTAGTGCATTATTTCCTTGTGCTGACACTGGCTAGCTATTTCTATACTACTGCCATGCATCAAAGCACATTTAAAGTCCATGCTGCCTGATTTCCATTGCTGTAAATGGCCATTTTAATTTTACTGTTTTAATATATCTTTACTATAATGCCTATAAGAACTTAAACTTGTAATTCAGACATTAATGGGCTCATGTAAGATTTTTCATAAGTCATGCATCTCTATACTGTTCATGAGCACCAAAAATGTGTATGGAATTTGATATTTTTACAATGAAGGCAGTAGGAGAAGTGGCAGTATAACATACCACTGTATACCGGCCCACTACGACCATTGATATTATGCACATTGATAACTTGAATCACCTTATGAATGGATAGGCAGAACAACGCAAGCAGTGAGGGGCAGGCGTGGGCATAGTACAGTAGGTCCTGTTTACATAAGTATGACACAATTAGCCGTATCTCTTGCAGCACTTAAGAGCTCCCATTTATGCTAATCTCTATCTAGGTTACTGGAAGAAAGAGGTAGTTTTCAAAGAAGATAATGAAAATTTGATAAAAATTAAATAAATCCTTGGGCTATGTATGTGTAATATATATTAATTATTGGGGGTGAGTGGGGGAGATGGAAATTTGAAGAATTTTTCAACATTTTAAACACTAATGAATATAATTTAAGATTGACCATTAAGATACAACACCGGAGGGTAAATGTATTATGCTGCGAATTTTTTCAACTCGCCGGAAATCGGCGACTTTGCAGCTAAAATTTAAAGCGGCCATGGCTTGTAAAGGCAAACTTACCTTTACAAGCCATTGCTGCTTTAAATTTTAGCTGCAAAGTCGCCGATTTCCGGGTAGTTGAAAAAATCGCAGCATAATACATTTACCCCCGGGTCACTTTTTTGGACATCCAGATTAAAGTCATGGAAGAAGGTAAGATAAAAATGATCTGTACTGAAAACATACAGCAATGGATAACCAGTTTCCAATGGCCACTTATAATGAAGAGCGTACCTAAGAGAGAATTATTTAATAAATAGTAACTCATTGCCTTCAGGTGTCACTGTGGTCTGCTATAGATTTAGAGAATATTTTTAGACTTTGAGAAATAACCAAATGCAATGCTTTGATGGTAATTTTCTTTATGTCATCTATTTATTTTAAAGCTCATAGGCATGGAAGTGAAGATGCTCCATTTTAATAAATATTTTTTTTATCTAATGACAAGACTGTCCATTAGAGATGTGTGCTGAGCCCCATATTTTGGTTTTGAATGTGGTTTTTGGTGTAAAACATCTTTGTGTTTTGGTTTTGCTAGAGGTTTTGCCCCAAAATCATAAAAAGGTTTGGTTTTGGATATGTATTTAAATAAAAATTGTGAAGAATATGTAAAATTATGTAATTTTTTATCTGTTTTTGCTCCTATATTACTATTTGTAACATTAACATTCATTTACAGTCTATTTTCTAATGATCTCTTTACAACTGCCTAAATTTTCACCATGCTGCTGACCCTTTCCAATGTATGGCTGCTGACCCTCTCCAATGTGTCACACATGCTGCCCAACTACTTGGTGTATCATTTTAATTTCAAATGAAAATGTAGTTGCTGTAGACACCTTTGTCTACGATGTTGATGAGAGTGATGATAACATTGTCATTTGTCACCATTGTGGAAGGTGACCAGTGACCACTGTTATCCAAATGCCCCTGATTCATTTGTTAACATCCCTATCTATTCTCCAGTTCAGCAACCAAAATGCTTTAGTGGGGGCTCAAACAAATCATGCACTTCAACCATAAAAGTGGCAGTCCCTGTCGCTGAAGTGCTTGGTTTGTTAAACTATGTGTATGTCCTTTCCAACATAATATGGGCCTCAAGGATAATGCCATCTTGACTTGCCCCATTTAACATTTTGCCCTCTCATCATCTGCTAATGCTGCTGTCCATAGTTAAAGTCTTGTGTCCACTCTCATTTTAATGAAGGATTTTGTAACTCTGCCACCGTTGCATTTGCTTTCTCCGATTCAATTCAAAAGAAAATTAACCAGTCTATACAGTTCTGTAAATCCATCACATAACATAAATCGTCAGCCATCATATATATACATGTATTCTCTGCCAGTGCCAAATTCTGTCCTCTTAATTTCTCAGCATGTGGACTTTCAATTGCATTTTCTTTACAAGACAGATGTTTTTGGCAACCAAATCTGCATCATTGTCAATTATACATACTTACTTGTGTGAGAAGGCAGACTATTGGCCTATCTGAATTGTCTGTTTTACATATTTATTACACTTCACTGATCTAACAATATATACATTACACTGGTCAATATTCATTTTATTGTCAATCATGCTAGAGTGATTTTGGAGTAACTTTGTGGTGCTAATTCCGAATATAACATCGGTTGTAATCGATTGGCACTAATTTTTTAGACAATTGGTCCCAATTGAAAAACATAAAAATGCAAAAAAATGTGATGTTAGGTAGAGCGTCCTTTACAAATTGCATTGAAATTGTCTCAAATCATACAAAAATAAACACATAAAATGCATAATGACATTTTATTTGGTATCATAACAGATAAATATAGTAAGCTGATTTGGATAATTACAATGAATACATAGTAAAATGCTATTTGTATGATTTTCTTTTATGTGGGCTATCAGGACAATTACATTGGATTACATTGGAGGATCTAGCGATGGTCTGTCATCAGGAGTCTGTCCCATGTGCCTTGCTACCTTTCCTCCATCACATTTATATCTTGAGTAAAACTTCTCTTTGTTTATCACTAAAATCAACAAGATTATGTGTAAATCTATGTAAGTGGCTATGCTCATATTAGTAACCAATTTTTTAAGGTTTGTGAGCATGTTTTGCATCAGTTATTCAAAATTGTTTGCTTTGTGGTTACCCGAGACGTTTTTGACAACAGAGACATAAATGTACCAGGCAGAAGCTTTAACACCATTAATAAATTTTGTGAAAATAGAATTCTGGATAACTTTACGAATTTGAGCGCCATCAAAGACTCCAGCTTTTAGCTTTTCCATACTTACTCCAGGGAACGAATGTATTTGAAGCAATCGCCATCTTTGCCCAAGGTCATAACATTTTGTTTCATTAGTCCCAGCTTGATATGGAATTGGTGGGAGAATGATTTTTTTTCTGTCAACAAATGGACTTTATTCTTACTTGAAACACTCTGTATATACAAATTGTCACCGCAACCACTTCGTATACAACTTGACTTATTTACACTAATTACATGTAAACAACTATATTACCTGAATGAGAAACAAGAAAAACACAATAGACACGCAAAGCGCTAAACTGCCAACTGACTGCTGGTTGGCTGACCAATCACTTATATACAGAGGGGGAAAATTCTAGAATGATGAACTCCTATAATATTTGTGTGTCTCACCTTATAGAATGTTCTGGTAGATTCCCATATGAACGTTTTATGGCTAAGTGGCTTATGGCTTTGATGCTAATCCTTGACCTTGTTAGGCAAGGGAAATACACTGTTGATATCTCTACCTGGTAATATCCCACTTTTGGGTGTGAGGAATCATACATCTGTGATTTTCATAGATCAAAAGCAGCATGACCAAGGGTGTATTTATAACCAGGGTCAGACTGGCCCACCGGGGGACCGGGCAATTCCCCAGTAGGCCCCGACCCTGATCGCTCCCCTCTTCATTGGTGGGGGGAGCGAGAAACACAGAGAGATCCCCCAGCACACTGCTATAGCTGTGGCTATAGCAGTGTGCTGGGGAATCTCTCTGTGTTTGTTCCTTTTAGGATAACCCCACCCTTTCATGCCCCTGCTATAGCCTATAAATTGATTTGAGCAACTTCTCTTTCTTTATTTGTCTGAGAGGCATGTTGGTATCAGTAGCTGAGGGGGAGTGCTGACATTGGATTGCTATTTGGAGGCTTCTGGGGTACCTCTTTGGTAAGTTAGCTCTCAATTTAAAAACACATATGTATGGCCCACATATATGGGACTCTCATGGTTTAGAGTTAGCACCACCCTATTAGCAAAAGCACCGTGGAGTGGTGGGTGGCTTTAACATACATTTGCAAATGTGTGCAACTAAGACTTTTGCATTTTTATCTACAGTAAGAATGGCAGATATGTTGCTGGCTATAGCAGTGTGTTTGTGCTGGGGGATCTCACTGTTTATAACCATAGCAGCAATGGTCAATGTGGGAATTTAGAAGTGCTGGTAACGAAATGTGAAATAATCAGCCGGGGTACTGCATCTTTCATGGATTTTGATAGTGTGGAATTAATTTTAGATGCATTTTTATGGTATATAGTATAATATAAAATATATTAAATACATAAAATGCATGGCTACCAACCCTGTGTACTCCACCACTCAGATGTTTCTTCACCTCTCAGTGAGAGGTGAAGAAACATCTGAGTGGTGGAGTACACAGGGCTGGTAGGTTGACTGAGTCAGTGGACGCTTTCTTCGAGGCATTGGGTCTATTATATGATGACCCGGATCGAATGGCCTCCGCTGAAGGTCATCTACGGGCCTTGAAACAAGGCCGGCGGTCGGCAGAGGAATACTGCGCTGAATTTCGTAGATGGTCACCCGACAGTGGATGGAATGACCCTGCCTTACGAAGTCAGTTTCGTCTAGGTCTGTCGAAACAGATTAAAGACTCTTTGGTGCAATACCTGACTCCTACCTCATTGGAGGATCTGATGCACCTCGCTTTCAAAATTGACAGAAGAATTAAGGAACGCAAGTCTGAGAAGGAGACATCTTCTCTTCCATCTGCCTTGATTCCTGTTTTCACGGAGATGAGGAGCCTATGCAACTTGGAGCGCATCGTCTCTCCCCTGAGGAAAGAGACAGGAGGCGATCACAAGGCCTATGTCTCTATTGCAGCACTAAGGGCCACTTCTCCCGTTCCTGTCCTAATAAGTCGGGAAAAGAGCATGCCTAGGGAACGAGGGGAAGGTTCACCTAGGTCTGCAAATTGTTTCCTCAAAAAATGCTGTGTTAATCCCTGCACAACTCATGTCTAGTGCCGGTTCGGTGAACCTGTCGGCCTTCATTGACAGTGGAGCTGCAAGTAACTTCCTCGACATCGGGTGTGCCCGCTCTGCTGGAATTCCGCTGATTAAACTCAAATCTGCCATTATGGTATGTGGCTTAGATGGTAGTCCATTGCCAGGTGGCAAGATTACCTGGGAGACCCCGCTACTACAATTGAACATTGGAGCTCTCCACTCGGAGTCCATAGTCTTATTCCTTATCGAATGTCCGTCAGTTACCTTGATTCTGGGCCACCCTTGGCTATCCCGTCATAACCCTGTCATGGATTGGGTAAAGGGAGAAATTGCCCATTGGAGCTCTTATTGTACACAGTCTTGCTTGACACTACCTCTGCGTGTGGTTCAGTCTATTCCGGAGCAGCTTCCCTCACAGTATCATGAGTTCTGGGATGTCTTCTCCAAAAAGGCTGCTGATACTATAACACCGCACTGGGAATTCGACTGTGCCATCGAGCTAATTCTGGGTTCTAAATTACCCAAGGGACGCTTGTACTCTCTCTCTCCGGTCCAGAGACCAAATCCATGCAGGAGTACATTGACAAAAACCTGGAGAAAGGCTTCATCAGGCCATCCAAGTCTCCAGTGGGAGCAGGGTGCTTCTTTGTATCCAAAAAAGACGGTGGACTCAGGCCCTGTATCGACTACCGAGGGCTGAACCTCATCACGGTTAAGAACACCTAGCCCCTTCCTCTCATCTCCGTACTTTTTGACCAACTAAGAGGGGCAACTATCTTCACAAAAATTGATCTCCGTGGTGCATATAACCTCATACGTATAAGAGCAGGTGATGAGTGGAAGACGGCCTTCAACATGCTTTCGGGCCACTACGAGTATCTGGTCATGCCATTTGGCCTTATTAATGCCCCTGCAGTATTCCAGGATTTAATTAATGAGGTGTTACGTGAGTTTCTGGGACACTTCGTTGTTGTTTACTTGGACGACATCCTCATATATTCAGAGTCATTGTCAGTACACCAGGATCATGTCAGACAAGACCTACAAAAATTACGGGAACATCATCTCTATGCTAAACTTGAAAAGTGCGAGTTCGAGGTCTAGAAGGTATCCTTTCTGGGTTATATAATCTTCTCAGAAGGTCTTTCCATGGACCCAACCAAGGTCCAAGCAATCCTGGACTGGGTACAACCGAATAACCTCAAGGCGGTCCAGAGATTCCTGCGATTCTCCAATTATTACAGGAGATTTATTGGCGGCTTTGCTGATATCGTGGCTCCTATCGTCACCTTGACTCGCAAGGGAAGCGATCCAGCTAATTGGTCTCCACAATTAAATGGGCCTTTGAGGAATGGCGACATTGGTTGGAAGGCGCTGCACACCAGATCTCCGTTATTACGGATCATAAGAATCTGCAGTATATACAGTCGGCCAAACGATTGAACCCTCGACAGGCTCGTTGGTCGCTGTTCTTCACCCGTTTTAACTTTATAATCACCTACCGTCCAGGTTCTAAAAATGTCCGGGCAGACGCCTTGTCCAGAAGTTTCCTGGCACACCATGCTCCAGTTACTAGTCCAGAGCCTATTGTTCCTGTGTCTATGATCCATGTCGGGTTAACCCAAGACCTAAGCTGTACTTTACAGAGGTTTCAGAGGTTAGCTCCTGATAATACTCTGGTAGGATGTTTGTTTGTCCCAGTTCATCTAAGGAAGGCAGTCCTTGCTGAAGCACACAATAATCAGACTACTGGACATCCTGGAGTCTTCAAAACAGTGGAAATCCTTTCCCGTACTGTATGGTGGCCGTCTTTGTCCGCTGACGTCAAGAGTCACGTCCTGTCTTGTGAAGTTTGTGCCAGGAACAAAGTTTCCAGGACTCGCCCGGTAGGTCAATTGGTCCGTTGGCCGCTCCTGCAAAACCTTGGACACATTTGTCCATGGACTTTATAGTTGATCTGCCACCCTCTGCCGGACACAATACCATTTGGGTCGTGGTAGACCGGTTCAGCAAAATGTCACATTTCATTCCGTTAACCAGGCTACCTACTGCTCGAGATTTGGCCATCTTATTTATTCAACACATTTTCCGTCTCCATGGACTCCCTACTGACATCGTCTCCGATCAGGGTTCTCAGTTCATAGCGCAGTTCTGGAAATCCTTCTGTACCCTCCTCGGAATAAAAATCAGTTTGTCATCCGCATACCACCCTCAGTCAAATGGGCAGACTGAAAGGGTTAACCAGTCCTTGGAGAAGTTTTTACGATGCTACACATCGGAGTTCCATGACAACTGGTCCTCCTTGTTACCCTGGGCGGAATTTGCCTGTAATAATTCCTGTCACTCATCTACCAAAACCTCTCCGTTTTTTTGCAATTATGGTTTTCACCCCAGATCTAACTCTTTGTATTCACTCAAGTCCATTGGTATCCAGGAGATCGGTTCCACTGCCAGGGATCTCAAAGTTATCTGGAGGAAAGTACACTCATCATTGAAACAAGCCTCACTTGTTGCAAAAAAAAAATCGGGCCGCCACCGTACCACCTGCTCCCTTAAGGTGGGCCAGAAAGTGTGGCTGTCTACAAAAAATATCAGGCTCAGACAGCCTTGCAAGAAGTTGGGCCCTAAGTTCATCGGGCCGTTTTCTATCATTAAGCAGGTGAATTCTGTCGCATTCAGATTAAAAATTCCGGGCTCATTGAGAATCCCCAACACGTTTCATTGTTCGCTGTTGAAGCCAGTACTATATCCTGGTCAAGCCCAGTCTTCAAGCGTGCCTGGGAGAGGTTCCAGCGGGCCACAAAGATTTGTGGTATAAAGGATCCTTGATTCTAAAAAAGTGCAAGGGCAGGTGCATTTCCTAGTGCAGTGGGGGAATCGCGGGTTAGAAGAGCATTCTTGGGTTCCGCGGAGACAACTCCATGCCCCTAAACAGTTGAAGGAGTTTTTCAGGAAATTTCCCAGAAAACCTGGATGTCCTCAAGGGGGGGGGGTACTGTTATGAGCCACCGCCGCGACTCCCCTACCTCCGTCCCGGCCATCGCTATGACGACCAGGACGTCACTTACGGGGGCTTGTCCCGGCCATTGCCTGGGCAACGGTCGGGACGCTGAGAGAGAGAGCGCCGTGTCCCAGGAAAGGAGAACTGCTGGGCGCGTGCGCAACTAAGGCAAGCCTGCGGGCTAATTAATGCAGGGGCTGAAGTTACAGGCATTAGCCTGCAACGGTGTGTGTCTGTCAGGGTTTAGCCCTGATTGGCCTGGAGCCATATTGCTGATTAGTCTACAGGGGTGCAGGCAAGCTCTGATTGGGCCATCTGTGTATTTAAGGCAATGAGGTCTGCCTCATTGTCGATTATAGCTTCTGTTTGCCAGTCTGCTGACCTGCTCTCTGCCTTGTTCCTGTTTGCTGGAAATTCTACTGACTACCCGTGTATGACCTTTTGCTTGGATTTTGACCCTGCCTGTGTTTCTCGTGACCTTGACCACTGGCTTGAATACCGACCTCCCTGTCTGCCCGTGACCCCTGACCTTGGCTTGTTTATCGGATCTGCTGCTGGCCCTAGACCTTCGCTTGGACCTTACCCCGCTTGCCTGGGTTCTCCCCAGCCGGTACACACTTCACGACCCTCTGTCAGTTTGCAGCCCAGTCTGTCCCCACCATCAGGGGCTCCAGTGAACACCTGATTGGCAGAGTAGACTCCGGGTTGTGTTGTGCCGGCTGGAGGGGTTCCTAACAATTACATTACAATAACCCCACCTTCCCTCATTACATTCCGACAACCATGCCCCTTTTCCTCATTGCATTAAGAGAACCCCCACTTTCCTCATTACATTAAGACAACCTTCCCTCCCCCTCCGTCACACTTACCTTCTTTCAGTCGCACTGTATTGGCGAGGCAGACAGCAGCACATAGGCCCTGTCCTAGAGTAAAAGAAAATTACCTTAAAGTGCAAACTTAATATGACTTCATAATGAGATTATCCAGGTAGTTACATGATCTGCAAAATAATGATGATAAATGACTGTCCATATAATTCAGACTAATATGCCAGATTGCTACTAATGCAATTAGCACCCCGCCATGGATAATGATTGGGGATGGAGCAGACATCATGATTGGTTTGACATTATAATGTTGCGTATAGGGCCCCAACATAATTTTGCCCAAACATTTTGAAAATCACCCATGGTTGTGGCCTATTGGAAAAGGATGTGTGGTCTTGTGTGAGATGATGTGTGGCATGGTGGGGTCTGGATGGACTTGTCGTGGCCTAATGTGGCATGGTTTTCCAAATAGTAATTTAGGGAAGTATGCCCAGGATGAGAACAGGAGCAGGGAATTATATGAAGAACAAGAAAAAAAATGGTACCTAGTAGTTGGTCAACAATACCTTGAGCTTAAAAAGGTTACTTTGCTTTGTAAATAAAATAGACCAGTTGTTTCTATTGCTTTTTTTCATGTTATGAGAGAATTCACTAAAGGGTGATAATGTAAAACCTATTATTTATTAACTCCAAAACTAAGCTTATTATGTCAGTGTAGTAAAAGGCAAAAAAAAAGATCTGGGGGTTAGAGGAAAGTGTAAACAAGAAAGTGAGTTAAAAAAGAAATGGCAGGCAGACTGGTTCCACACGTAGTAGTTTCACTCCTGATCCCTGTTTTAAACAAAGGAGCAAGCTTAATTAACAATACAGATGTATAGCATTTGGCACGATTGGGCACAGACGGTTCAGTTTTCCAAAACTTGACATGTGTCAGAAATGTGCTCTATATGTTAATTAAGATTGTACCTTTGTAAAGCCTAGCAGTCTATTATTAGCAGTAAAAAGCATTTAATGTACTTATTAAGATGGCCACTGATTTCCACACTTAACGAAATGCCTGAATTCAGAAGTCATATTACATATGGTATGACTTATTCTTTTGCAAACTATTAAAATACGTGTGATTCCTAGGCATTCAAAGATAAAAGGGAAACCGCTCTCACCTGCAGATCATTTCCACATGTGTTTCTTATGACAGAGCTGTCAATGACATGTTATATGATGTTTGACAGGAAGCATATTTTGCACACTTAATTGTTTGAAGTTAATGAAATCCTTACATCTCTTGAATTTTGACATTTTTTATTATGTGAATAACTTAATAAATGGTAAGGCAGTTAACATTTACTGGCATTTATTTTATACTGGTTATTTTTGATTTCGAAAGGGTAAAGATTAGGGAAAAGAAGATCAGAAATGAGTGCAAAAACAGTAATATTAACCCTTTAGTTGTCAAGGTATAGTTTAGTTCTTTCTATGTACATAAAAGGCAATGAGTCTCTGAAATTATCATTGCTCAGTCATCAGTTACCGGGTTAATAAATAATAACATATATAGCTATTCATATTCACAAATAAGTGAGACACTATCCAGTGTTATGCCGTGAGGATTTAAACAACAATTTAATTGCATTACAGTGTAAATTACAGTATACAAGTCAGATTTGAAGAGTATGATTTAAACAGCATCTCTATATACAATGATGATAAGTTATTTTAGAGTCAACTCAGGTGGTCACAGAGGGCCCAGAACTCCACGGGAAGCCTATGGACACTCTTTCTGATCTTCTGTGTTCTTTCTACCTGCCCTCCGGCAATGTGGTTAAGGCTTTGTATGAAGAAGTGAGAACAGAGACCAGACACACAACGGAATAAATCATAAACCATAAATCCTGAAACTGTGCACATAATGTTTGCTCCCTGGACTAAGATCTGTAGCATATCATGTCATTTGCAGAGTTTGCCTGAGAAGACTAAAGAAAGAGTTGTCCAGTGAGACTGCAGAACAGAAACAGCAGAGTCTTCCTGTGCCAGTGACTGTTGACATCTAGGGTATGATTCATTAAGGCATGCAAAACTAAAGTCATATGTGATTTTTTTAAAGAATGCATGTGAACTGGGTATACACACATCTGTATTCAACAAGGAGTGGATATGAAGATACGTGTGGTGATGAATACGGGTGTAGTTCTGCTCTGCTATACTAGACAGGACACTACAAGATATATCATACATGCCAACCTTCAAAACTTCTCCCCGGGATCGTCATGTGACAGGGGGTTGAATAGCGGATGCAGGGCGTCATTAAGCGGAGCTTAATGATGCGATTAAGCCCTGCCCCACCATTCAATGCTGTGAATTTCGGCGAATCCGGGAGGTTTGCCTATTCTTCAGGGTGTCCGGGAAAATACATTTTCACAGTTCTCCTGATTGCAAATATTTGTTCTAGCATACATACTCAGCCGTCATCACCATAGCAAGTACCCCGGGCCCCCCTCTCTCTGAGGGCCCCCCGACGCCTGGGAGGAGAGAAGCTGCAGCTGCTGCTAACTGCTAACTGCTAAGCCACCCTGCTGCTCCCTAGGGCACTGTTCTGCGCACAGTATTGCCTGTGTATTTGTCTAAAATGTGTCTAAAATGATAATCATATTACATCATCCTAATCTGTGCTCCTTCAAACGAGCACTCAAAACTCACCTGTTCCTCAAAGCCTACCAACCTTCTACCTAACCCCGCATCTCCTCCAAACGTTCTACCCTCTCTCCTCCCGGTCCCTCTCCCCACACTTCAACTTCCTCCAATTGTGTCTGTTTCGTTCACCCACCCTTAGGATGTAAGCTCGAATGAGCAGGGCCTTCTTCCCTCTTGTCTCCACACCTGTTCTTCTACTCCGCCTCTACTGCATTAACCTGCCTGGAGTTTCTGAAGCATTGGTATTTTGTTTATTGGTCTGTACTGTCTTACCCTGTATAGTCTACTGTTTGCTTTGTGTACGGCGCTGCGGAAATCTTGTGGCGCCTAACAAATAAATGATAATAATAATAATAATCAGAGGGGCCCTCCTGTCTTAAGTGCCCTGGGCCCACCAGATCCTTAATCCAGCTCTGTCAGTGACTCATTACATTATTCTCTGCCCACAAACTGGCTTATGAAGGATCAATGGTGCCTATGTAATGTAGCCCCTGAAGAACAGCAGCAGCAGTCAAGTCACCAACTTCATGACAGCCTGACGGGCAGTATATATTATTTATTAAGATAATGACTTTAGTCATTAATAAATAAATAAGCCTAAACCAGTGGTGGGCAACCTGATACACTTCAGGGGCTGCATGATAGAGATGGCCCTCTATCATTCTAAAGACCCGCACATTACCCTTTATTTCAGTATTAAGTTATAATAATACATTTAATCAAAGAAAGAGACACTATAATAAAATATCAGCAAACATTTTATACAAGTGTAACAAGCTATAATAAATAAATCTGACGATAAAGGTGAAGCCTCGGAGGCTGCATTTGGCAATGGGGCCACTTGTTGCCCACCACTGCCCTAAACAATTATTTATTGTCCATTTATACTAATCAAAAATACTAAATAAATGTAAATGTATTACTGTTACTCTCTGAGTTATTATTTGGGTGCACTGCAGTTTAATGTGCTAAGTCATTGTTAAAAAGAGAAAAAGGTATATCCATTTAAATAGGCACTCAACTTAATTAGGACCTTAGGACCTTTTATAGGTAAATTATTTATATTCATTCAGAAATTATCTAGAAGGACCTTATACTCCCAATAAATTTACACTTACAATAACCTTATTGTGATTCTCCCTAACATATATTATTCTTGTAATATAACTCTATAATAATGTGGAAATTATACGTCGCTTATCATTTTCCTCATTTTACTATATATTGAGAACCTGGACTCTTATCACTGCAAATTTAATAGGCACTATAGAAATTTAAATAATATTTTACTGCTAAAGTATATTAATTCCCTTTATTCAGACATGAAGCTTTAAACTCTTGTTGATGAGTATATGAGTATGGGTAGAGGCTATGAAGGGCAGGACTGTAGGCTGAAGCTTTGTCTAGGGCGCCCAGAAACCTTGCATTGCTCCTGCCAACCAATGCTATCAGCTGCCCCTCAGCCAAGAAATCTAGCTCAAGGGGCCAGCCCCATACCATCTGCATTCCTCCTTGCAGGACCAGACACTTGGGGTAGCTCTATGATAAAACCAGGATCATTTGCCTATAAAGGGTAAACTGCATTTCACTAAGATCTTCCAGGACCTCCACTAACCTATGCCAAAATATAAACTCCATAAGAAGCAATTAATTCAAATGTCATGCTAAACTACATGGGCTGTGGATGGAAGACGTTGCTTTAGCTACCCTAAAACATTTTATAAAGACTTCTCTTATCTACCCACTAACATTTCTTCCAGATCTCACTAGTCCTTCCTCTACCGCATGAACAGACCAATCCCTGCTTAAAAAAAAATTTGTCTTTTTTCTAAAAGTTAACCCTGTATAAAAATGGAAACCTGGTGTCACAGATAATGAGAGGCTGGGAATAGGGGTACACAAGGAACTCTGGGAGCACAGGTTCACTCAGGATTATATTTATTTGTTTTCCCTACTGCTGCAGAAGAGCAGAATGGGGGCTGGAACATATTAAGCTTTGCAATGTTTCCAGGAATGGTTCCCAAGGTGCACTGAATATAACTGTGTTGTGCGCCTTGGGAACCATTACAGGTATTTCCTTACCTTTGGGAGTTCCCTCTTCGCTATCTGCTAAAACATACAGGAAGTAATTTACAAAGCACATCCATTGCATATATGTAATACACTGTATATGCATCTTTTGTATTTTATTATCATACGTTTGTTATTGTATACTTGCTTGTGGGCAGTGGAGTAACACCGGGCCTCATAGCAAAAAACTAGGGGGTGATGCTTTTTACATCCCCCATGGGCCCCAACTCTGCTCGTTAGCTTAGCTTATTCCTGACTCAGTTCCTGAAAGTCTAAATAGCGTTTCGCTACTCATGTGTTGGCCCCTTGAGTATGCTGAGTAAGCAAAGTGGGGGTCCACAAAGAGGACGGACAAACATGCTCCCCAAGCGACGGGCCCCAGAAAGGTTGCACTTCATACCAGGTCTTTAGTTCTAATCTTGGGTGTGCTATAATTCAAAATTTTTCAAGTGTTATCCTCAAATGTCCAATACCCTGAACTACTAGAATATACAATATACAAAGATAATATAAACTTGTAGATTTTTTCACCATGTTAAATCTGTCAGCAAATCATATTTTAACACTACTGATAAGTAGTAGTAATTTAATCTAGAGAACCATAAAAGTGTTTGAAATATTAACTAAACAAATAGTATGTACAGTAGAATAGATCAATCGATCTTGGCTAATAAGAAGCTTTTTCACAGAACTATTATGCAACAAATAATCGCATTACAACATGAAATGTATTCAGTGAAACAATAAGAAGCCAAGTATGGATTTTATCACTTCAGTAAAGGAAGAACAGTACATCATATGTGAAGATAGACACTATAATTTCCTCACTTGGCACATTCCATTAATCAGCTTATGCAGGAAATCAGAACAAAACACAAGAAATAAGCTCTAACATTCATCATTCTTGGATCCACCCATGCTGCAGTGAGTAAAGTGGATGATCAGCTCTCTCTATGTGCTACACTGAGATACAGAAGTTAAAAACATTTAATAAAAACTGTAACATTGTAAGAAATTATTGCTTTCCAAAACACATTCCGACAGAATTCAGTTGCCAGAATGACCCATTTTCCATACTACATTTTCAAAAACACTGCACATCAACAAATCATACTTTCAGCTTAAAAAACCCAATAAACTCCTGTACTTGCCTAAGGCCTTGGTCTTTGCTGTCATGATTCATGTTTTTATTTTGTGCTTAAGAAAAAGACAGCTGTGCAACTTTAAACATACCAGTCACATACATAGAATGGAGACAGATGTTTTGTGGGCTGCACTAAAATATTGCTTATCAATTCACTAGGAACTGGCATTACTAAGGTATGCTCTAGTGGCAGGGTCTATATCGATCAGGTTTATCTCCTGTGTTATTAACCATTGAAGACATTCTTTACTGACAGAAAGATTCAATTTTTACAAACATGTTTTTAAAAATAATTAAAAACTGTAGCAATATGTTAAAGTAGCTACAGCTAGAAGACAAATGTACTAGAAAGTAATAACTTTATTCAGATCCAAAACAAATGGTATGTGGAATCCAGTAGAAAAAATGTATACTTTCACCAACTTTTCTTACTGGGGGCACAAATGTTTATTGGGTGTCTGTAAATTTACTGACAGATGCAACTGTGTTTGCCCCTGCTTTAAGTAGACATACAACATTGCAATTCCAACATGATATGTCTACCGGACAGTACTACTGTAGTTCAACTTTTCATCTTCCCATAATCTTAACTACACAGCATATAAAATCGGGAAAAATTCTGAGGATACTGATGCAGACAGTGGCGGAACTACCATTGGTACAACAGGTGCGGTTTTGCGAGGTCATGACCCATCAACTTATGAATATTGATCTTAATACTGTAACTGTGTATATTTGTGATGGAACTGCTTTTTACAGCTGTGCAGTGTATAAATTATTTACCTCTGGCTTTGGAAACCAGAACGTTCTGATAGAAGCTTGTGTTAGTGTTAACAGCACAAGCGTATGCATGCCAAACTTTGCCTTGCAATACTTTGTGAATAAAACCCTTTGTGCTTTGGAACCACAACGATCGCATCGGAGAATCTTTATTTCAAACAATACCTACGGACGAAACACCCTCATGTATGTGTCAAAGGGGAGAATGGTTCAGGAAATTATGTGGCAAAGGGAGAGTGGGGAGGACATATGTGACATCTTGTCACATATACGTCTACACTATAAACCCACCATACTTCTCTCATCACGTTCCCAAAGCCCAACAGGTTCCTACTGTCTGCGTTATCCAGTGGAGGGAAGTCCTGGTCTTCACAGCAGCTCTGACATGTTGCTCCATGTGGAGGAAACTCTATTAACATCATAAGTAGGAGTCAATGATGTTCTGCACAGATCACCCACATGATGGAACAGCAGCATGTATAGTTCAGTGCCTCCTCTGTGGACACTGCAGCAGAGTAAGAGCTGCTTAACTAACAGGGGTGATATGGAATAGGACAGTAGTTTGAAGGGGGGAAAAATCCTAACTGCACAGGACATTCCCCAAAATCAGGACAGTCTCACCAGAGTCAGGACAGTTGACAGATTGTGCTGCTTACTCCATATTTGAAAACTTGCTGCTGCTGTTGGCTGTGTTGCTGCATGGTCAGGTCCTGGAATGTTGGGGCCCTGTTTGAAAAAAATATAGGTTATATTCACATTTTGAAATGTTGAACAATAAGTAAACACAATAAGCTTTCTTCCTCCCAACCAGCTCAGACACTAAATCAATAGGAACTACATTTAATAAAAAGTCCTCCATCCCTCCAACTAGCCCTACCATTAAATTATTAGTCCCATATTTATTACAGAGACACCTCATTGCATTATTAGCCCCTACAATATATTTAAAACTCTCATCAACACCAAATGATATTAATAGCTATACACTAATTAAAATGAGACCCCATATTAAAGTATTAGCCCTACCAGCTGCTACACTACATGAATTGCCCCCATATTACATTGTTAACACAAAATATACTTTTTCATAACTTGATCAAATAAATTTCTCATTGTATGCACATATATTTTTTGCTTTTTAATTCATCAGGCCCCTCCCCACTAATCCCATTCATTATTTCCACCAACACCATCTCAATTCATCTCTCTACTCTTTCTCTAATCTTACACATACAGTGTAAGTGGCAATTTGAAGAGCTGGAGTCCCTGCATCTGATCACTTGATGAAACAGCTCCCAGTCACTGGCTGGGATTGCATTGCAGGCTGATGAGGTCACCACAGCTCCAGGTCCCAGCCTATAAGTGATCAGGTGCAGAGAATCCAGCTCTTCTATGTGAGGTAGGAGATACAGCAAGGAGAAGACTGGACAGTCTGCCCCGCTGGGGAAAAACAAAGATAGCAGGTAGCGATGGTCCTACCTCATAGGTGCATTGTGGGCCCATAATTCAAGGGGTCAGTGTGGGGTTCACCTGACTCATGGTGCATATGCCCCTGCTTTTGGACTATATTCTCTTTCCAGATTGCCTGTTTACAATATTCCATGAACACCTATATTCATAGAGACTTTCTGAAGTATAAACAAATATAGAAGACTAAAACAAAAATGTTCACCAAACTCTGTACGTTAATAGTCTGCACTGTAAAGTATAATTGGATTCTCCTGGCAGGTTTTACTAGCATCAAAATACCTCCCAAGAGAAAATACCTAAGTCCCTATTAACTTCATAGAATAAATTAGTTTTCATTGAAGCAAGTCGCAGAGCTTTGACTTCCACAGATCTGTAACTGTCAGCTGTCCTCCAGAGACTAAGTACAACATCAAACCCCATTCCCGACTGACTGCACACCTGTATCTTCTCTTACAATCAAGGAAATTGTGTTTTAATTATACCTGATAGCCAAAATAGAGTAATGTTCAGGTGTGGATTGATGAATCTGGTAACCTGGACTGAAATGAATAATGCTTCATATTTTTTTTTATTCTGAATGAGTTAATTAGGTCCAGAATCAGCAATTATAACATATGTGACAACATCAGAAGCAGTCTATTGTGTATTTGGTAGGGTGCCAAATTATAGCTTTAAACGGTGACACAAATAAAATATAATTTCTGTTCCTGATCTGATGCAATATGTATCTCACCTAGCAACATATCCTATGTAAGGCTAGTTCTACATTGCAAGAGCAAATCACATGATCAGTAACCAATGGATCTCTATGGGACCAACTACACAAGCTATATTTAGACTAAATAGCTGGTTCAAAATGGACCCATTGATTACAGATCATGGCTCTATGTGATTAGTTGCACCAAGTCATGTGACTATAAAATGCTAATTGTGTTGCACTAACATAATTCAGAATTTTTTTTTTTTTTTTAAACGCACGTAAATCGGCTCTGCATACTCCCGTTGGCTCAATACAGTGTGTAAATAAATAGTTAATTTTTTTTAAAAAAGCTTGGGTTCCCCCCTTCCAAATGATATTAACCCGTGTGCTGCCAACCTAGTGTTGGTCAGAGCAAAATCGGCGTGGGTGCCCCAGGGAACCAGCACTAGGCAAGCCAGCCGGAGCTGTTTGCACTATTGCAGGGGAACCCGCAGAAATGGGTCCCCCTACCATAATGACAAACCAGCCTCAGACTGGTCAGCACAGGCTTGGATTCCCTAGGGAGTTGGGTCCGCAAAAAATAGTGTGCCAAACTTCCCCTAATTATACCCTAGGGATACCCAGCCCCTGGGTGGTGGGTGTGGAGTAATAAAGTGAATAATTGAAGTGTAAACACTATCATAGTTTGTAGAACTACAGGTCCTAACAAGCTTAGGTTGCTATTAACTGTCTGGGCTGAGAAGTGCGCTGAAAGCTGACTTGGGAGTCCCTGCATGGGAACGCCATTACTGTACACTGCCTACATTAATCTGCCCATTCCCAACCCAGTTCACTCTCCTAAAACAGGCTGTAGTAAGCAATTTTTAAACCAATACCAGCTGGTTCTGTGTATGCACAGAATGATTTTGCAGAGGATATGCTCAAACAGCCAGATACATGCCTTAATGACACAGGCCCAATAAGAGGATTTAAAATAAAAGTGGAATAGATCTTTGTGGATCAGAATATAGTATGGATATAAGCAAATGATGACTGAGCTAAAGCTTTAACCCAAGAACATTCCTCTGGGCCATAGCCCTTTCAGTACACCAGAAATTGAAGTTTTCAACAAGATACTCAGGAGTCTTATTTAAAATTCCTGCTGGCCATCAATGGTATTAAAGTCATTTTATCGCTTATCAATAAAACATTGTCCAATGCGATTGTTGTGGTTCCAAAGCAAAAAGATATTTAATTGCAAAATATAGCAGGATTTACAGCAAGCCATTATTACACATAAAGAATATTACAATAAAGCAGGAAAGTATAAAATACTGAATACATTACATTTTCTCTAACGCTTCACTCAGGCCCAGGATAGGATAGAGTCATGCTGTTTGGGTTGAGTGTTTTGAGATGATACATCCACTTAGTTTCTAGTCTCAAAAGTGCTTTTTATATGTCACCTTTGTGTTTAAGAGTGTCATGTCTGCTTGTTCCTATGAAGTTCGAAGTTGTGTATTTCAATGTAATCTGCTCTTTTAAAATGTTCTACTAGCTTTTTAGTTCATTTGTTTGTTTGTATACTGTTCATATATTCCAGCAGCCTCGTGTTTAGTACTCTTGCTGTATGAACCATATATTGTAGGTTGGACAGGTGATTAGGTAGATTAGATTAGTGGCTTTGTAGGTAAAGCTTTTATTGATTTCCATCTTTATTTTACTAGACCTTACAGACTCTGCAGTTGGTGTACCCTTTGGGCATATTTGTTTTGTCTGTTTATTTGTTGGCGTTGAAGGTCTTGAGTTGATTTGAGATTGTTTGCTTTTCTGTGTGTAGTTTGTGGTTTGTCGTGTAGTATTCCTCTCTTTTTAGATGAATTTAGATGTTTTTCTATATTTTTATTTATTTATTTGAAATATATATCTTCATCTTTAGGTGGTATTGGAGTTTGTTCTGTTTTGGTTTTTATGCTAATAAGTGAGAACCTGTCAATTTATTCTACTTTGGCCATAGCATCTTTCAGTTTGGGAGATCTGTACCCTCTCCCTTTGAATTCTGCTGTCATATCTTGGGCTTGGTTAAGATACACGATTTCAGCAGTTCAGTTCCTTTTTATGTGTCTATATTTATTAAAAGGTATGTTATTTAGCCGATTTTTTGTGGTAACTATGATTGAGAACAGAATTATTATTGTCAACAGATTTGTACTATATTTTGGAAATGATGTTTGAGTTTTCAATGTAAAGTGTTAAGTCTAGAAATTTTATCCTAGTAGTGCTGTGTTCTTTGGAGAATTTGAGATTTAGGGATATATTTACTAAACTGCGGGTTTGAAAAATTGGAGATGTTGCCTATAGCAACCAATCAGATTCTAGATGTAATTTTGAAGAATGTACTAAATAAATTACAGCTAGAATCTGATTGGTTGCTATAGGCAACATCTCCACTTTTTCAAAGCAACAGTTTAGTAAATCTAGCCCTAAGTCTTGTGTTTTGGTTTATGCGTTTAGTGAATTTAAACTTGAATTCTGTACCTTGCCATATGAGCAGTATGCCATCAATGTATATTTTTCAAAGTATAATGTGTTATATGTATGGGTTATTTCTATATATAAAATTCTATTTTCATGTGTTCAAGTAGAGATGGCATAGCTGGCAAGGAATTCAGTTCACATTTTGGTTCCTTGTGTTTGTAGGCAGTGTGTGAATTAGAACATGAAATAGTTATGTGTTAGAATGTAGTTAATGCTTTTGCAGTCTATTTGATCCTCCTATCATTGTTTTTATCTTCTAGTGGGGATCCTATCACTAGTGTTCCACTTTGGTGTTGGATGTTTGCATGTTGTTTTTCAGTTGTAAGAAGGTGTCAATGTAGTGTGGCATGTTTTATGTGATGGAATCTATGCCTGCTACTATGGTTCTTCCAGGTAGAGTGGATGATGGATTGTTTATTTTTGAGAAGTAGAATATGGGGACTTCTGGTTGTTTGGTTATGAGTTATTGGAATTCTTATTGGTTAAGGATATTGTCTGCTAGACCTTGTTCTTGGAATGCTTCTAACTGTGCAGGAGTTTTTGCTATGTGTAGAGGTCAGATGTGGTGATGTCTTTTTTCTTTAGGAGGGATTGGAGTGCTTTGGACATGTTTCATTTGCGATAAAATATTTGCTATGCGTTATGTCTTGTTTTTTCGCGTTTGTTGAATAGCGTTATTGCATTACTTTCATGTGTGTGGGTAGAATTTTGGTTTAAATGTGGCGTGTTTATGTTGTGTTTCTGGTAGGCTGTGGTAATTGCTCCGTGTTTTTCTAGGGCTGTTTTCATTAAATATTTTTGAGTGCAAGTTGGGGAGGTGGTGGGGTGGAAGTTTGCTACATAATGTGCTGGTTACACGTTTGAGTTGAGATTCTTTTACATGGTTTTTGGTTCTATTTAGTGTATACGTTGTGTGTGTTCCAGTTGGTAATGTCTTTCTGGTACCCTCTAAAATAATAATTTTATTACTTAATTTTAAACCAGGATGACCCACAGTGCTATTTAGCATGTGGTTTGTATTCTCCTAGAACAATAGTCAGCACATTTTCTCTAGGAAATTCCACCCTATGCTGAACAGGATGTGTCTGATATCACATTGAGACAAATGGACCCCATGCTGGGGGTCTCCCTGTTATAGTGTAACCAACCAGCTCAGCATAGTTTGAATGCAGCCACCATGTAGCATGTAGAACCTATGTCCAGATTTACATGCCCAATTTCTTATCCTTAGGAGTACTTGAGTTTATTGAAATCATAAAATAGAAATATAAAGTAGCAGAGTTTACTATTATCCTACCTATCATAAATTACATATGCATGTGCCACTAATGGATCATATGAAAATATGTTTTTGTCCTGAATAATATTTATGCATAGAAAACACTCTAATAAACTTCCAGTAAACAGTCACTTTTTCTACATACTACTAGCTGGTTCCAGAGAACCTCTCTTTTTCTAACACATTAAAATTATGCGTGCTGACCAGTGAGCTAAGTGTACACCTGTTCCCTGTATTTTCTTTTTAGGATTTTTAATAAATTGTGACCACAAAAGTTAACATATACTGCACATGTCACAAAGTATTTTCTGTAACAAAGTTACAAAGATGCTTTCATATAATTGTTTAAATACCTAAGGATCAAACAAAGATCTAAATTAGCATGCTCAATATAATATTTTTAATACATTTAAACGAGTTTGGGTTGTGACGTGTTGGGATTTCCTACACTAAGTGGGTTTTCTCACAAAGTGTTGGGAACTGCACAGTTAAACAACAGAACAGCAAACACCATTAATCTCTTTTTATTCCCAGGTATGTACATCAAGTATTACTCCTCTCATCCTCTTCCAATCTGAACGTCATCTCACTCATTTCTATCTCTCAGCTGTAAAACTGTGTTTTAAAATGTTGTACATTATGTTGTACCGCTGGTACTACGTTCCCTCCCGGATATATAAATTCCTCCCAGACTCTTCTGATCGCTGTTGGCGTGGGTGCTCCCAGGAGGGTAACTTTATCCATATATGGTGGACTTGTCCTAAACTCTCAAACTTCTGGGCCGAGATCAAACACCTGATCCAATCGATTATTCAGGTAACGATTCCATTAGAGCCTAAATTTTTCCTCTTGCCCCTGGGAGCGCCAGCGGCAACTCGACATGAGAATAAGTTAGCTAGGCATATCTTATCGGCAGCTACCTGCCAAATAGCAGCAGTCTGGAGGCAGCAAACTCCACCTTCGCTTCAAGCTGTTATTAATAGAGTCTGGCAGGTTCACCGCCTGGAATACATGACCAGCATCATCAATAGGACATCAAGATCGTTCACTAAGGTATGGAGCCCATGGCTCTCATTTTTTCAGATTTATCCCCCTTTCACTTGACTCTACATTTACACATGTCCGTCCTCCTCCCGTAAACCCCTCTCTTTCTCTTTTCTTGTCTCTTTCCTTTCCTGTTCTCTACTGTACTAGTCTCCCTCCTTTTTTCCTCCTGCGTCATGCCACTCTCTGTCGAGGCATTTCGCCCCCTCCCTTATTTCTTTAAAAATCCTTGGTCAACGGCCATACACGCATATTGTTGCACTGATTATTTATATCTTTATACTGATTTTATACTTTGTTACCTGTGATGTGCTTCTATTGCTTGTTTTTTTTTTACTGACAGTGCATGTCGGTTCTGTTTGTTACTTGACCATTCAAAAATAAAATTTTTAAAAATAAAAAAAAATGTACATTATGTACTACTCCTGTCATCCTCTGGTAATGTGAACCTCAACTCATTAATTTGTATTGCTCAGCTGTGCAACTGTGTGTTTTACAAGTATGTTACAGGAATATGTTATATATTGCTTTAACCTGTGTTGGCCAAGTGCTCATTGATGCATAACTTATGATAGTGGCTTGGCCTTATCTAGCCTAAAAGTACAAATAGTTTTTTTCTCTTTTCTGATTAGCTGACCAATTAGCACAGATTAGCTAGTTTGTATTCATACCAACTATATCTTAGCATTAAGTCTAAGGGGAAACGTGTTTGGGGTATGACGTGTTAGGTTTGCTACACTAAGTGGGTTTTCTCACAAAGTGTTGGGAAATGCACTATTAAACAAACACTGAACAACATCTGAAGACATCCAGAAATAAGCTACATCTACTACAACCTGACTCTGCACTTCTTTTGTACCTGCAGTGGACACGGCAACTAGGTATTTATTTTTCCTCTCAGTTTCTTGCCTTTTACTCTTAAATCCCAATGTTTAACAAATTGCTTTTCTTACTCTCCATTCATGGCATTATCTTTAGAACGTCACTTCCTCTCTGTTCCGGCTGTTGCTAAGGCAACGGTCAAGACGCTCTCTTTGACAGCGCTGCGCCTTGGCATCATTTGACAGTCGTGTGCATGCGCAGGAGGTGTATTCATTTACAGTCTTCTGTGGCTGATTAGGTGTGCCTGTGTAGACAGGGAGGTTAGCCTCCCTGCTGGTTATAGTGTCCAGTTTTCTGTTAGCTTTCCGGCTCCTGTCTGTTTTGCTCAAATCTTGGATTGATTCTCTGTGTGTGACCCTCTGCTTGATTTCCTGGATTTTGGATTGTTTGCTTATTACCCTGACCTCTGCTGTGTTATCTGAACTCCCTTTGATTGCTGCCAGCCCTGACCCTTTACCTGTATCCCACCACGTTACCTGCTTTGGACCCTAGACCTCGGCCTGTTCCTGACCATGCTTCGCTTGTCATCACCCGCTATTCCGTGCTGCACTACATTCATATGCTTGTACAATGCTGAGTGTAAGACCTGGGGGCATCTAAGCACCTCTGAGCACAACAGGCTTTATGGGATAGACGGCTGCTTTAGGTGAAGACCTCTACATCCTGTTCTACAAGCTCATGATAGTAGTCGTTACCATAGCATCCGGTCACCATAAAATAAAAGGACCACACATCTTACAATCATTTTTCCAATTTTTCTCTCTCTTCTTCTATTAGCTGGTGTTATATTGCCTAATCCAGGTCCCCACATTTCTCCAATACACTACTGAAATCAGGCATCACCTGTCTCCTGTCTCTTCCAAAGTTATTAAATGTGCCATTTGGAATGCACATTCTGTTTGCAACAAACTTAAGATTTGGCAAAAAATAAGTTATTCCAGTTAGTTATGACTGTTAACTGTTAGTGCATTCTGAAATTAGGTCCGCTTTTTCTGTGAATTAATAAGTCTATTGTCAAAGCAATGTATTATTATTATTATTTCTATTATTATTATTATTATAATTTGTCATTTAGACATCCTGATATGACCATTTATGTATAAAGCCCGTGAAATCCCTGTTGACATGATTTGGACAAGTTTCTGCTTGAAATGCATTAACCAGACAGTATTTCAGCTCAGATTCACAAATTAAAAAATAGAAAAAATGCCCCACTATCCTTAGCACAGGTCCTGATTTTAAAGGGCTTGTTCTGTTTAAAGTAAAAGTAAAGTAAACAAATAAATAAAAAGTGGGCAGTGTGTCCCCTCCAAAAAAATATTAACCAGCTTCAACTCTTGACAGCCTGGGCTGGTTTCCAAAATAGCAGAAATCATGAGGATGGGTAACCCCCACCATAGTGAAAGCCATGCATGATAGTGACAGGACCCAGCACTGAAAAGCATTAGGGTTTTTCCTGACTCCTAGGGATGTGGGGGTTGGAGTAATGAAGTAGCAACTTTGTCACATCACTTGTCCTAGTATAATAAAAATGCATCTCTGTTAATTATACCGGAAACGTTGTTTTTTTAAAAAAGCAAAAAACACAGACAATTGTGAAATAAACTTTATTTCAATAAAAGACTAAACAAATAGAACAAAATTATTGTCTTCTTTTCTTAATCTAACATAGTCCACAATTAGTTTTTGCTTTTTCCCATTTGGACTACATGGGATCAAGAAAGAAGAAGTTATTTTATTCCGTTAATAATCAATCCAATTAGTCAATCTCAGGGTCCAGAGCTTGTTTATTACTCCAGTCCAGGAGGGAGCAAGGTAGTTATGAAGAGCAATGCTTTTTAGTGGCTTTTTAGTGGCTGATTTACATAAATTGAAATAAACAGAATTCAAGATTTGCAGCCAAAGGCTGAGACATAGTCCATAACTTAAGTATCGCAAAGACAGTGGTCAAAATTCCAACCAATATCCTATTCACAGCAGTAGTCAGAGTTCCAACTAACTACTTACTTTTTAAGAGACAGCTATGTAGTAATTAAGTTGACAGCTAAAGACCTGTGTATCAGCAGAAAATAATCAGCAGTTATATTTACATCCAAGGTTTGACAGGTAATGGCAAGCAATGGTCCAGTTAAAAGCATGGATTCAGATACACTGGAGACAAAGAAGCAATGGTCAAGTTCACAGTCATTGTCTGGTACACAAATGTAGACTAACTGGACATGCTAGATACTGAACCAAGGAACTCAATAAGCTGGCAAATTGTGCTTGCAGTTGCCAGAAACTTATAGACGTAGGTGAATGTCCAGCACCTGTGATGACATTACTCCTCATTAGGGTACCTTCTGTTAACAAATCCCAACCTAGAAGTTAATGTACTAAAAGTAACTGACTTATACCTTCTGGACAGTTTTCTGTAGAGACTGGTCTTAAATACATAGGCAGCCCTGTGTTGTTGTACACGTACAGAAGCTACTACTGCCATGGTTTGGGACATGCTGCAAAATCAACTCTCGTAAGAAATAATGGCTTTGACTTTTATGGATGAACTGGACCTATATGCAAGAGGAAACATGGCTGCGGAGTTCCTACATTGAAGCTAAGTGATTTCTTGATCCCATGAACATGCAGTTCATCCCAATTCTCCAATGGATGTTATTTATTTGCAAAATTTAGGATGAATTTGAAACAATTCACAAATTTGCAGGTGGGTTATCTCTTAAATTCGCACATGTCCAATGGGTCAATATAGACCAATATGCAATTCTCCCCACTGCTCATCTATCATTTGGTTTTCAATTGTCATAAATTAATTTGTCTCCAATACAGAAGCAAAAGTGGGTGAACTATATGCAAAGACCTCAGTGCATTTTAGTCTTCATGAAAATAGCATGGACCCAGGGAAAGGTGAGGGACACAGAGTGGATAGCATTACTTCACTTAATATGTCTATGTATGTTACTAAATAGTGTAAAAAAGCATCTAAAATTAGGACTAAAATTTATTTAAACCTATCAAATCCTCTAAATCTTTTGAGGCTCGGTGACCTCCAGCCATTCATTTGCATTTTTCCTACTGCCATTCAAAATGTCCACTTCAACAGCTGCCCATGTCTATATATGGTGTGTACCCAATTTAATGGAAAGTACAGTCAAGTCCATAAATATTGGGACATCGACACAATTCTCATATTTTGTGCTCTATACACCTCCACAATGGATTTGAACTGAAACTAACAAGATGTACTTTAACTGCAGACTTTCAGCTTTAATTTGAGGGATGTTACATCCAAATCAGGTGAACGGTGTAGGAATTACAACGGTTTCTATATGTGCCTTCCACTTTTTAAAGGACCAAAAGTAAGGTGACAATCGACTCTAAAGCTATTTCATGGACATGTGTGGGCTATTCCCTCGTTATTTCATCATCAATTAAGCAGGTAAAAGGTCTGAAATTGATTCTAGGTGTGACATTTGCATTTGGAATCTGTTGCTGTCGAATCTCTAAATGAGATCCAAAGAGCTGTCACTATCAGTGAAGCAAGCCATCATTAGGCTGAAAAATCAAAACAAACCCATCAGAGAGATAGCAAAAACATTAGGTGTGGCCAAATCAACTGTTTGGAACATTCTTAAAAAGAAAGAATGCACCAGAGAGCTCAGCAACACCAAAAGACCCGGAAGACCAAGGAAAACCACTGTGGTGGATGACAGAAGAATTTTTTTTCTGGTGAAGAAAAACCCCTTCACAACAGTTGGCCAAATCAAGAACACTCTCCAGGAGGTAGGTGTATATGTGTCAAAGTCAACAATCAAGAGAAGACTTCACAAGTGTGAATATAGAGGGTTCACCACAAGATGTATACCATTTGTGAGCCACAAAAACAGGAAGACCAGATTAGAGTTTGACAAACAACATCTAGAAAAGCCATTACAGTTCTGGAACAACATCCTACGGACAGATGAGACAAAGATCAACTTGTACCAGAGTGATGGGAAGAGAAGAGTTTGGAGAAGGAAAGGAACTGCTCATGATCCAGAACATACCACCTCATCAGTGAAGCACGGTGGTGGTAGTGTCATGGCGTGGGCATGTATGGCTGCCAATGGAACTGGTCCCCTTGTATTTATTGATGATGTGACTGCTGACAAAAGCAGCAGGATGAATTCTGAAGTGTTTTGGGCAATATTATCTGCTCGTATTCAGTCAAATGCTTCAGAACTCATTGGACTGCGTTTCACAGTGCAGATGGACAATGACCCGAAGCATACTGCAAAAGCAACCAAAGAGTTTTTTAAGGCTAACAAGTGGAATGTTATGCAATGGCCAAGTCAATCACCTGACCTGAATGCGATTGAGCATGCATTTCACTTGATGAAGACAAAACTGAAGGGAAAATGCCCCAAGAACAAGCAGGAACTGAAGACATTTGCAGTAGAGGCCTGGCAGAGCATCACCAGGGATGAAACCCAGCGTCTGGTGATGTCTATGCATTCCAGACTTCAGGCTGTAATTGCCTGCAAAGGATTTGCAACAAAGTATTAAAAAGTGAAAGTTTTATGTAGGATTGTTTATTTTGTCCCATTACTTTTGAAACTGTTGTAATTCCTACACAGTTCACCTGATTTGGATGTAAATTCCCTCAAATTAAAACTTAAAGTCTGCAGTTAATGCACATCTTGTTAAGTTTCATTTCAAATCCATTGTGGTGGTGTATAGAGCCCAAAATATGAGAATTGTGTCGATGTCACAATATTTATGGACTTGACTGTAATTGTGAAGTATGTAAAATGTTAATAATTGGAGAATAAGGGTCTAGCAAAAAAAATACAGAGTCCCTTTAATATCAGCAGGAATTAAAACAACTTGCTAGGTATAAATAATAATTCACTTAACTGTAAACAGATTATAACTGCAATCCACAAAAGCAATGAAGGCACATTTATTCAAACTGTTATTTAATGTGTATTGAAATAAGCATTAAATATTTATTGGGCAGTAAAAGAAAATGACTTCAGCACACCTATTTGTTTTTATATAGAGCAATTAACACTTTAAATAGAAATTTGTATTCACTTTCTCACCCCAAATGTAAATGTGTAGCTTAAATAAAATTCTAGTTATAAGGATTCCATATGTGTCATGTACTATATGTGGCTATGGTGTCTATCACTGTGAATGATATGGGAAGCAAAAGTACTTATTTGTTTTCCTTATGTCTCTATATTCCTACTTACATTATACTGATTGACTGACTATGATTTCCTTCAGCACCTTCCTAATTCCTGGTCCATCCTCCATAATTTAACCCATATCCCTCTTAGAATTTTATCTTCATTTCCAACCATTTCCTATGCTCACTGGTTGGTGTGTTGCACTGGTCTTTTTTTATTTATCCAGCATTTGTATGCATATAATTAAAAGGTTCCATCCACAAATGTAAAATCAATCATTTTTATATAACGTGATGGAAAGCATAACAGTCATTAAAGGCGAAACGTACCTGTAAATGGACAATTTGCCTTTCAGCAAACTATGGTATGCCTCATTTCACTCTCTTGTCTCACCCTCTTTATTTAATGCTAAAACACAGTCATTTCCAATTCATCTCCCTACATTTTATTTTAATATGTCCACACTGTATCCTCAGTGATTTTGCAATACATGAGTGGTGTCAATACTTATATGAACAATTGTTAAGAATATCCTTATTTCTGGTGGCTAGTTATATCAGACTAATAAAGATAATGGGACCGCAAAATTACGCTCTTATTTGGCTATTTTGCAAGTATCTTAAGATACGAGCAACTCAAAATAATGTGCTAGAATGGTATAACATGCTGGGCTGTTCTCATTATGAAAAGGAAACCTGCAGAGAGGGGTTCCTCTGTTACAGTGCAGGGCAGAATTCCCTAGGGAATCCCGTCTACAAAAATAATGCGCTCAACTCCCCAGGGAAAAACAGCCTCTGCTGATAGCACTGGGCCTCCTCCCCACACCCTGGGCGGTGGGTGTTGTGGTAATAATTTAGTAATTTAACAATAGTAAAATATTGTATTATAATATGTGGCACTACTGGTCCAGTGAGCACTGGCAGGTATTAACTGCTTGGGTATGTTTGTAGGACTACAAGTGCCAGCATACCAGTGGCTGCCAAAGTATACTGGCATTTGTTGAAAATGAAAGGAAAAAGAAGTGCACTCCTTAGAAGAGACCAACCAAGAACAGGAGTTGAGTCTATTTGGAGAAAACAATATGTAAATATAGTAACTACAGGAGTACTGAATTTAAAAAACAGTTAGATAAGGCTTATTAATCGTGGAGGAATCAAAACAAGGATCCCCTAATAAATGTGTCTACTTTATCACCTAATTGGTGAATGATTTTCCATAATAACATTAAATTTTATTTATAAGATTAGATGTTGAACCCTTCCAGCGTTTAAAAAAACAGGTTTAGCAAAGCTGAGGACCAGTCCACTCCTGGTACCCCTGGCCAGTGGGTACCAGGGAATAAATGTTAAAATCTATCGCAAGCAGCTGTGTAACTACATGTGCCAGTATGCACTGACAGCACATGCCCTTGTGTTTCAAACTCCCATTGTCCTATAGATTGTAAGCTTGCGAGGAGGGTTCTCTTTCCTCTCTGTCTGTATGTATTACCCAGTATTGTCTTATTAATGTGTGTTCCCAATTGTAAAGTGCTACGGAATTTGCTGGCGCTATATAAATAAATGTTAATGATGATGATGATGATGATGACAGTTCTTGCATTCTAGTGCTGGTAGAACTAGAAGCACCAGCATGTACATGGGCACTATCACTTGTAGGCATTGATTTAGGAACAGGGACATAGTATTTATTGAATTGGGATTGGGGGCATTAATTCAGGTTCAGGATATTAATGTGTATACATTTTGTGGGCAACAAGAGCTATTTTTTAAAATTTGGGCCTTAGTATTTATTTAATATTGGGGGTTTCACTTGTAGTACACACTTGTGGTACTGAAAGTGATAGTATGTACTGGCACCCATGTTCATGCTAGCGCTTGTAGTTCTACAAGTACAAGCATGTCAGAACAATCATTGGCTATCAGTGCATGTTGGTAATTGTAGTGCCAATTACTTGCATTAGATTATATTTTTTTTCCTGGTACCCACAACTCAGGGGTACCAGGAGAGAAACAAGTGCTACCCAGCACTGGTCCGATCATCTCTAAATACGTGGGCCTGATTGTTTGATCCTTTGCAATCTGCCGGACATCGGATGTGGTTTCAGATTTCAGTATCTAAACTGCAAGGTAGTAAATCCTGCACTTTGGGGCTGAAGGCTGCAGCTGATGAGGGGGGATATGCGAACAATCAAGCAGCACCAACAATCTCCCTTTAGTAAATCTGGTGTAAAGCGAACATTGGTGTATTTAATAAAATGGTAGGCATGTCTTCATGGTATCAGATACCCCACTAGAGTTGGAAAGGTTAACCAATGCAATTATTATTTTAGTTAGGAAAATGCTTGAAAAGATTCCGTCAAGATTTTAACATTATTAAAGCACTTAGATAATATTAACACTGCCCATTTAATATACTGCATTACTAACATTATTAGCATTTCCATACATATCTTTTGCATTATGTTTATCGCAGGACTATTATACAGAAAAATGTTTTCCTGTTGTGTATAATATTTAAATAAATAAGTCACTGGCCCATTTATTACTTTCAGTGATAATACAGAGCAATCAATCACACGCATGACTTTTGCTATTTCTTATCATCAGGAGATTTTACATTAATGGAGCTATTTTATTTATTATGCTGTTTTGTTACATTTATTATTGTTCACTCTAGTAGCTCTACCTGATATTTTTACTTGATAGAGGACAATTAATGTCCATAAATGCACATTACTAAGATTCATGAGTTCCCAATTCTTTGCAAAGTGCCAAGACAATATATAAACCAATTATGCAGTAAGCAACATTTAGAAACATGCTGTAATATTTTCCATGAATGAAAGCACTTTAAATAAATAATTATAAATGAAATATGAATGCTATGGGAGGCAAGTTGTAAATGTCACTTTGGGTCAAAATAGCAATTTGCATGCAGAGTCATTTTTTTTCTAATGAGCTTTCCTATACACTGAATTATTTTTCATTTTGAGTTATTGATATAACAGTAGGGGAATTAGAATCAAGAATTTCAGGACTCAACACCAATGTGCAGACATACATGTGAAACTATAAAGGGTGAGTAAAAACAGTGACACACCCCCATAAAGAACTAGTAAAGAAGACAGCCTTGGTAAAATACTTCACCAAAAGCAGCACGTTACATTACTTCCTCCACTTACGGATGACCTCCATGGATCTTTTAGTGAATAATGTATATGGAACTTCTTAGTTAGAAGAAGGAATTCATGTCAGAAGCTTTTACCCACACTTCAGGACCATAGCATTTTCAATATATAATTTTCCATGCAATATTGTTTAATATAAGATTTTATTTACTTAGCACTCCTGTTGATAATCAATCACAACTGTTATTGAACACAGAATTATTGATCACTATAATTTTGAGAATAGAAATATAACAAATGTTAGGTGTGTCAACTAGGGGTAACTTAAACCAAAATCAGTGTTGGTAGGTACTAATACCTTGTATGGCCCAATGAAACAAGGAGCAATTTTAATAGAGGGCACTTTGAGTTTGATGTTCTTGGTAGAGAGCCAAACATTTTCTCTTGAATATAAGGAAGCTGCTGATAAATGATATTTATTATTGTATGCTTTGTGATGAGCTGAAGCCTTGAGGAGAAAATCACAAGTTTCCCTCATGATGTGTATTGGGAGATCTTAGGTTCTAGTATCAATAGCAGGAACCCATAAAGAAGTGGAAATTAGGAGCAGAATGTTAGGATGAGCATCAAAAATTATTAAAACTGGGTTTTATTAAAAGAACATGATTATTATGTGAACATTTTCCCAAAGGGAACAAATCTGCTCAGTCATCTCAATGTATATATAAATCCATAAGTAGTGCGAGAGGATCTGATTAACTCTTTCCCTCTAACCATTAGTCTATAGATGGGTGGTATGTAAAAGAGAAATCCTGTTTAATAATTACTTAATGATTGCCCTTAAAACTTGGAAACAAATCGCACTCCTCAATCAGATACAATATGATGGCAGAGATCAGGAAAGCAAACAATTTTTCAATAAAGAGCTTTACGAATGACGAAGTGAGGCATCTTAGGAAAGCACTACCCAGATGGCTGTGGAATCTTTGGGAATAAAACAGTTTCCATTAGGGTTTTTTGTTGATAGATGTAGTGCCCACCATACAGGAAGGATCAATGCTATAATCGGTGTTCTGGGTCTTTTTGCTCTGAAACACCAAGAAAAAATAAGCAACATTTTCATAACTGTTGTATGGGATAGTTTCCTCATTCTGCAGTATCAGTGTCAGCTGCCCCAGAATGTATGTCTTCCACCTGGCAAGCTTTATTAGGAGGATTAAGATAAGAGACAGGCCATTTGGGTCTATCTTGGATACACTTAAATTATTGCAGCTTTTTTTAAAATAAAAATATCTCCCTAATGCTTTATATGACAATTGCAATGTAGGCTGAGTAACAGCACATCACAATAAAATGCTCTGTGTGTTAACAATCAATAATTAGAAAGTATGTATTGTATAGATGTTGCTAGAATGCTGTCTGTATTGTATAGATGTTGTTAGAATGCTCTCTGTATTGTGTAGATGGTCAGATGAGGAGGAGAATTCGCAAGAAAGATCAGTGGTAATGAAGGAAAACAATGTAGAGCTGATGCATCCTCATCTGTATCAAACCATATTAGAATTTGAATTTGTCAGTTGTGCACTGTACAAATCAGCCTGTGTTAGCAGATTCTGGTGACAAAGTCTCATGTTAGGAAATTACATTAGATAACCTATTTTCAGAAAGTGTTTGCAAAGTTGTATAAAGTGGTGGTGATGAAGAGGAAACACAACTAAATGCAGCTGCCATCCAGCAGCCAATGGTAAGAAAATCCACCAATCACATTGGGCAGACTAGATGGACATATAGGTCCTTTTATTTGTCATTAAACTCAAATTTTAGAATCTGAGCTGAAATTTATCCAAATTGCAGCAGAGATCTTTTGTGACATTATAGAACCCTACATGTAAGTAACACTAAAAGGCATCATGTTACATGACAATTATATTTTCTGTGCCTTCATACAACCCTTCATGTAAGTAATGGCCCAGAGATATCATGTTACACAACAAACATATTTTCTGTGCCTTCATACAACCCTACATGTAAGTAACACTATAAAAGCCATCATCCTACACGACAACCATATTGTCTGTGTCTTCATACAACCCCAGTGTCGGACTGGGGCAATAAGGGCCCACAGGGGGTCTGCAAAGGTAGGGGCCCACCAGAGGGGGTGTGGCCAGCCACCAAACAGGTGAGATCAGACACTAGAGGGGGAGTGGTCAGCCCATGAAGGGCATGGCTAGCGGCATAGTGTAGTATATAAAGAATGCAGTGTATATAAAGAGTGCATAGTCCAGGCTCCACCCCTTAGATTGGGACAAAGTCTTGCCCCACTAGAATCAGAACAGTTGGCAGACTGTCTGCTCTCTCCTACCGGTTCTTGCAGTGTTCACTACCTGCTGCTGCTGTCTTAAGCTCAGCTGCTGTCTGGAACCTGGAATGTTGTGGTCCTGTTTTGAAAAAGGGATATGTACATTAAATATGGAAAACCTAGCAATGAGGGCACACTCTAGCCCCTTTCCCCAACCAGTCACAATGTTAAATCAATAGCTCTCACGTTTAAAGGGTGCGTGTGAGCGTGAAAAGCTCTAGGACTCTCCCCTACAGCAAAAAACTTGCATTGTTGTGTACACCATCAACAGAAGTGTAGACTGTCTGCTCAAAGAAGTGTGACATATCTCCCGGCAGGCAGAACAAAAGTACTGTGGTTTAGCACAGTGGGACAGTGCCCTAAAAGCACTACATATGTAGTGTAAGGTAAGTAGATGTTATAATGAAATAGACAAATATGAAAAAATAATGTTTCAAAGAAAGACAAAAATTGAAAACACACACAAAACACATATACAAACAGAGGGACATCTTGTCTCAGAATAGATACAATTAACCTGTTTGCGCATACTATTGTACATACCTTTGTGAGAATATACAGTGCCACCCCCAACCTTTTCTCCATGGGAATTACATTTGCTGCAGATCAGGGGTTGGCTAAAATCTAGTCAAGCCCAGGTGTGCCAATTATGCATTTAGATAGAGAGATTTTATATTATATATATATTATTAATAATAATGGAACAAATAAACGTTCATATTCTGCCACACAGTAGTGCCACATTGTTCAATTTATGCCACAAATCATATTATGCCCCACAATAACTTCTCCAAATCATATTATGCCACAATTTAGGCCCCCAAACAATATTATGCCACAGAGTACTGCCCCCAATTCATATTATGTCAAGAACAGGCTACCCCCCAGGTAAAAAGGGAACATTGTCAAGTTTGAAAAAAAAAGCAAAAAATAAAAAATTACAAAAAAGTAAAGTGAATGTGACTTACCTCTGCTTCATCTCCTCTCTGTGGTTGGCTGGGCAGGGTCCTCACAGCTCCTGTACGCTGCCAGCATCACAACATCATGACATGTGTGACTCTTAAAGGTGCAGGTGACTTGTGCTGTGCAAAGTTTGGACTTGGGTGGGCCCCACCTACATTGAAAAGGGCAGGGGCAGATTTGGAACTTAAAGTGGCCCTGGAAAAAAGCCTGAAAGTGACATCATGTAGACGGGGCCAAATAAATGTTAGGTGGGGCCCAGTATGTGTGTGCACCTACTGTATGTACCTGAGTATGTGTGTCCTTTTCTTGTCGCTTTCCTGACCTGTGGCTGCTGGTGTCTTTAGCTTAGTGCTGCTTGTCTGGATCCTGCAATGTTGGAAGTCCTATCTGGAAAAAAATATGTAAAAAATATGTACATGACATTTAGAAAGCTCCAACCAGCCCGGGCGTTAAATTAATAGTACACACGTTTAATAATTAGGCCTTCCTCCAGCCCCAACATTAAAATAATAGTATTCACTTTTGATAAATAGATCTATTTCCTTCCAACCGTATTTAATAAATAAACCTATTTCCCTACCTCCAAACAGGCCTAGCAATAAATAGCATTTAAGTTTAATAAATATGACCATTTCCCACAGCCATCCCTGGCACTTAATAATTCACATTCACATTTAATAAATAGCCCTCCTGCCAAAACTTAACCCCATATTCAATTAATAGCCCCAAATCACCCCAGCATTAAAGGTCCCGCCACCTCATCTTAATTTAATAGGCCCCACTATTAAATTAAATTGGCCCACCATCACCCCACAAATAAAATTGCACAAGTTAGCCACCACCTATCTCACACCCACATTATATTGCCACAAGTCCCCCTGCCTCACCCCGCATTTCTTTATAACAAACTCCCTGCCCTCACCCTCTATTTCACTTATAACAAGCCCCACCTGTCCTCACCCCCATTTCACTTATAACAGGCCCCCCTGCCCTCATCCCCTATTTTACTTATAACATCCCCCCCTGTCCTCACCCCCATTACATTGCCACAAGCCCCATTGCCCACACACACATAACACACACATTACATTAATTTTCTGTGCCTTCACACAATCCTACATGTAAGTAACTCCACAGTAGGCATCATTTTACACAACAAACATATTTTCTGTGCCTTCATACAACCCTACATGTAAGTAACACCCCAAAAAGCATTATGTATATTCCCTAATCTTCTGAAGAGAAATAATTTAAATAGAAGCCACACAACATTTAAATGATCTCTAAATCTAAAATGCAGGATTTTATAATATTATCATCATCATCAGCAGCAGCTATTTATATAGCACCACTAATTTTCAGCGCTGTACAGAGAACTCACACACATCAGTCCCTGCCCATTGGAGCTTACAGTGTACATTCCCTAACACATACACCCGCACACACAGAGAGAGAGAGACTAGGGTAAATTTGATAGCAGCCAATTAACCTAACAGTATGTTTTTGGATTGTGGGAGGAAACCAGGTAACCCACACAAACACAGGAAGAACATACAAACTCCACACAGCCACGGCCATGGTTGGGAATCGAACTCATGACCCCAGTGCTGTGAGGTAGAAGTGCTAACCACTGAGCCACCGTTCTGCTCATAATATGACATATTACACAAAATAAAATGTGCTAGCTGCACTCACGACTATATATGCAACCTATGGTAACTGTATTTAAGCAAACAGGAATAACCACAGCTTTATAACAAGGATACAGATAAAGAAGTCAATATATTATAAATACAGACATTTCCATTGACAAAAATCTTCATGGACAATGGCTGGAACACACATGCTCAGAAGAGGCCCCTCATTGTTTTCTAATGAGAGTGGGGGGCCGGGAGACGAGACTCTCTGGACTTTGCTTCTAACACAAATTTTGCTATGGGGCCTTGTGATGCACTGTTCCATCCCTGGACAGTTGGCAATGATGGTATTTGCATCCAGAAAGCAGCAGGTGAAATGGTGGTACACAATGGCAGCTCACCTAACCATCAGTCCTCAATGTATTTATCCATATGTCTTATTTCTGCGCTGTAGGCACCTAGGTGTACATTATGTGAGGCTTTTATTTTACAACTATCATTTTCCTGTACAGCACTAACAAATGTGGTAATACAACACCTAAAGCCATTTGCTTTCTCTTTTGTGATGTTATGTACCAATTGCTGTACTGCAATGGCTGATTTATGGAGTCATAAATGACTGGACATAGGTATATCAAAGCATTCCATAAAGAACTGGGAGCACACACAGTAGTGCACCTTATTTTGTGTACATGCAATACCGCAAGATCATTTTTGCCAGACAGGATATTGGAATGAGCTTCAGACATTGAGCATATTTGAATGCATTGTGTTTTATCAAGATTCTAGCAGAGCAAGTGACAGATTCTTACACCACCTTGAAGTAATTAGTAATTGGCTACTCATTTGCGCAATGCCTTATGTAGTCAAAGTGCGTTTTTGTACAGATTAACCAATGTAAAGCAAACAAACTAACAAAAATGTTACATGTTGACACTTGAAATGAAGAAAACCAAATGCCCCTTACTGCTACGAGTTATATAATATATAATGAGATTTGAAATGGCAAAATGTTTCCAACAAATTAGGGAGATTTCAAAAGTAATTTAGGGACTGGTCCAAATATTATAGTAGACAGATCTGCTATCACAGTGCAAGTATATTGTACTCTGACCATAAAAGTGCAGGATTGACGTGTGGACCTATTTCTTTATAGTGCAGTAAAATAGGCACAATTGCACATCTATGTTACTGTATTTCACACAGTGCGGATTTATAAGCGATTCTACCGGCTAGAAGAGATTTCTACTTGTAGGAGAGGACTATATAACACTTGAAACAATGAAGCAAATAGCAATGGGAGTAAAGGTTTGTCTCCATGTCTATAGTTTTACCCTTCCTCCTGGTTTCATGCCGAGATTGGCTTAGTATTGTATAACATACACGTATGTGCCCCTTCTCAACAGTAAAAATCTGTTCCAGTTGGATCAGATTTCATCAGGCAATTTGCAGTCTGGTATTTTGATGTAGCGAAAAGCCAGAATTGTGCAATATGCCTTTGCATAAAATTATCAGAGCATAATAATAATAATTTATATTCTTTAAAATGATACATTACCAAAGCAATAATATTAACATAATTCACCCATTGTACAACTGCTAAATTACTACAGAGCTCAGAGAGTTGACAAAAAGTTCTCTCTAAAAGTTGCCACGAGTCAGGAATATCAAACAGGAATAAAATATATCTGAAAACACAGAAGTGTTTCAGTCTATTGGCTCCTGGCATGTCAATAATGTCAGATGTAAGACAATATATGGAGGCATTACAATTTCCTTTTGGATTGCTAGAATAAGCTGGTATTCTATTTTATTGATATTTGAGATTGCAGAAAAAATACACTCAATTAGTATCATTCTGCTAATGACATATAATCATTAACATTTAATGCCAGCAACAATTTATGCAAGAAGTGCATCTCAAAATAAAATAGGTTGTAGTTTTCAATATTATAGAATGAATAGCAATTAGGAAGGAAGTTAATAAAATGACGAGTGTTTTGATTTCAAAAGAATATCCTTTTATCATATTTCTAAGGGAGACAGAGTTTTATAGCAGTGTTCCACACTGGAACCTGAACGTTTTTATTTACTTCATTGCGTCTAATACATAGGGATGCAGGTGTTAGACATATCTTTCTGCCTTCTCTTTGTACAAGCTATAGAAAAACTTAGAGAGTATTGTATATTCCCCTTTGCTTGGTCAATGACATATTTGGACCTGGCCATCTGGCAGTTTTGGCAAATGCCAGTAGGGCTGATGGCTAGATGGGCCGCTGCAGGGACCAGCCCAAGCAGGAGCGGATTGGACATTTCTTTCTTCCTGGGTCCCAGCATTGTAGTCCCAAACTAAAGGGTCTGCCCCTAGCTTACCAGTGGCTTCCTGATGGCTGGCTCCTCCTCAGGAACCAGTCACCTTACTAAATATGCTGCGTGGATCTGCCCAGCTTTGCTCCGCCCCCCCCATCCTGTTCCTCACCTCCTCAGTCCCTTGCTCTGTCCCCTGTTCCCTGCTCCCGGCGGGTGCGCACATCTCGCATCAGACCGCCTGTCTTCTGAGCTGACAGCTGCGGCTCCTTCTATGACCAGTGCCCACTAGGAGGAAAGAACACGAGTTATTAGACGCCATAATCAGGTATGTTAATGTATCTTCTCGCGCTGCAATGTATGTTTAATTTCTTTTTACCCATCCTTTCTTGAACTTGGGGCACTACTCTTTGGTATAATGCGATTTGGGAGCACTACACTGTGCTATAATGTGATTTGGGAGCACTACTGTATAGCATAATATGACTTGGGGGCACTATTGTGGCATAATATGAACTGGGGTACTACTGTGTGGCATAATATGAATTTGGGGTACTACTGAGTGGCATAATATGATTTGGGGGCACTATTGTGGCATAATATGAACTAGGGGCACTACTGTATGGCATAATGTGAATTGGGGTACTACTGTGTGGCATAATATGATCTGGGGGCACTATTGTGGCATAATATAAACTGGGACACTACTGTATGGCAGAATATTAATTTGGGGTACTACTGTGTGGCATAATTTGATTTCTGTGCTCTATAGTGGCTTAATATCAATTGAGAGCAGGCACTCAGGATGTGTAAGGGGGGTCTTAATATAATGTGGGAATTAGACTAAATATTTAATGGTGGAGTGTAGGTGGGGGCTACTTATTTAATGGGTGCTATTTTATATGTGGGGTGATGGTGGGGCAATTTAATTGATCGGTGGTGCTGCCTGGAGGAAGGGAAAAAGGTTTATTTATTGAATAAGAATAGTATTCATTTAATGTCAGGCTGGTTGGAGAGAAATAGATCTATTAATCTAATGTGAATACTATTATTTTAATGTTGGAGCTGAAGAGATGCCTGATTATTAAATTTAAGTACTATATTGATTTAATGCCAGGGGTGGTTGGAGTTTTCTGAATTTCATGTACCCATTTTTTTTCCCAAATAGGGCCCCCAACATGAAGGCAGAGCTGCGTGCACCGAACAGTAGTGCACACAGTATTGCCTGTCTATTAGTCTAAAATATGTCTAATATGATAAGTCTAAAATGATAACCATATTACATAATAGGGGCTTCGCTTTCTGAAATACCCCAGACCCCCCAGAGCCTTAATCCAGCTCTGGTTAGGGGAAGGGAGCTGATAGCTCCTCCCAGTCCCCGGACAGGACACACTCTGCAGAGTAAGCCGAGGAGCTCTAAGTATCACAAGATGTGGTAATCTCGTGAGACAAAGAGCTTCCCTGCTCACTCTAGAGGAAGTTCCCACCCTGATGGATGTCAGCAGCACCAGAAAGATAGATAAGTACAGTGGGCTGGGGGTGTCATAATGTGCCTGGGGGGTGACATGATATGGCTGGGAGGGTGATTCATGTAATGTTTTATTATGATGTATATATCAATGCCCCATGTTGACCACACCCCAAGCACAATGTGGTCATGCCCTTTTTCGACAGCGGCACACATCATCATCATCATCATTTTTTTATATAGCGCCAACATATTCCGTAGCGCTTTACAATTGGGGACAAGCATAGTAAACTAATAAACAAACTGGGTAAAACAGACAAAGAGGTGAGAAGGCCCTGCTCGCAAGCTTACAATCTATGGGACAATGGGAGTTTGACACATGAGGTTAAGTTTGCATTTGCAGTCGGCCCAGCCAGACTGCAAAGGTAAAAGTGACTCATAAGCTAAATGATCCTGTCACACAACAATGATGGTCAGAGGGTAGTTGTCTTGTGTGAAATTGTGTAACAGGTGGTAACAGGCTAAAGGTAGTGAGGTTAAGAGGGCGGTTGAGGCACATAGGTTCTTTCTTACTCATCTATGGAGGGGGACCCCAAAAGTTCACTGTACCCGGGCCCTCAATTTCTCATGGCGGTCCTGTACATACCACTGTCTGATACTGGTGCGCCCTATGCTGCAAATAGTCAAGTTGCACGTAATACATTTGTATCTCCCTGGACACAAAATAACAATGAGCTTTGCAAAAAGTACTGTAATTATTATTATTATTATTATTATTATTATTATTATTATTATTATCTGGAACAGAGGTGGGCCTGTGTGCTTTAAATGCCAGGGCTGATTTTTAGTCCCAGTCCGGCCCTGACCTTTACTGACCTGGCCACACACCAGTGACCTCAGCCCCCGTACTTGTTACTACTCGGTTACTACTCGGTTACACTTTCTAGCTGTTGCATTGTGGGAGAATTGTAAAACATTATTAATATTGTTAGCAAAGTTTTGGAAAGTAAGAAAGAGCAGAAGCATAAACAATTACAGCATAGTGAATGGTAAGCTATTTCAACACCTCAAGGACTTCACATCTATCCTTTTCAGGTACTAACATACCTGAAAACTCTATTTAAAATAAATGAACATGTTCTCATAGGATCGTTCCCACCATTCCTTTCAAAAATGTTAACAGAATGTTTGAAATGATAGAACACTGACATATTACTCATTGCCATTTGTTAATGTACTCTACCAGTACAATAGTTTGTTATGGCAAATGAACAACGTATGGAAAGAGAAAGGGCATCAAAAATGCATGACTTTTACCCATTTTTCCAGTGCATATAAGCCATTATAGAAGCTAACTAAAGTCCACTCACATTAACACTAATATGCTGTCAACTACCCCAAAATAATTATCTCTGCTTTGTGGCCTTTTTTTTACTATTGATTAAGACACCTTAATTGAGGTTTAAGTTGTGTGTGTGTGTGTGTGTGTGTGTGTGTGTGTGTGTGTGTGTGTGTTAGGGAGTTTAGATTGTAAGCCCCAACGGGGCAGGGACTGATGTGAGTGAGTTCTCTGTACAGCGCTGCGGAATTAGTGGCGCTATATAAATAAATGGTAATAATAATAATAATAATAATAAGTTAATTAAAATGTCAGCACTCTACAAGCCCCAATTTAAGGCTAGATTTATTAAAAGGCCGTTTGATGAAACCACCAGCTTTCAGCAATTTTCCAGCGGTATTAAAACCGCCAGTAAAACTCCTGCAAACCACAGTTTTACAAAGCACCATTTTACCTATCGCCATTTCGATTTTTACCATAATAGAAATATAAACCATCACATTTACTAAGCTGCTGTTTGATAAACATCTGCAAAACAGCCAACACAAGTGAGGTGGTTGTGAGAGGCGAGATTGCCTGTTTCATCTATCTTGCCAATCATAAGAAGAGTCACTATAGACTTATGAATGACCATGTCAATAATTATTTATTCATTATGGGTACACAATTAATTTATAATTAAATTATGAGTGTAATTTTTGCTTTACATTATATTAAGTGGCGTTATTATTACATTCTTATATTATGGGGGCAATATGGATATATAATTATATTAAGGGGAAATAATGTTTGATTGCTAACAGTGGCAATAATTACATATGATTGGGCAACACATATTATATGGCACTGCAAGTACCAGCATGCAATTGTACCCATGTGTAGTGCCACACGTGTGCAATACAAATGGTGTCCCCATGATGAAATAATAATTGTTGACCCCATTAGCAATCAAATATTATTTCCCCTTGTGCTTAGAGGAAGCTGTCATAATTATTTATTTTAAAGTAGCTGATACTGCTTTGTACATGCTGGGAGCAAATAAAATGATATAGTATGTGATATAAAGTGGGATAAACGGTTTGCTACAACATACACTACTGCAGCGTACTGTACATAAATTGTTGAAGTAACTGGGGATGTGGGAGAGATTTTAAGCTTAACCTATTTTTTTGTTTGATTCTGCAAATAAGGTTTTTCATAAAATCTCTGTCTTCATAACTTATCTTTTCATGAAGCTTGTAATGTTATCTATAAACAAAGGCTGTCAGATGCTAATAATATTATCACTTAGGACAATGTCACAATATTAATAATAGCCCTCATTACCTACTGAAGTATCCCAATTGAATCCTTCATCATTCATTGATATACATGAAGGCCGCTTCCATTAATAATGAAATATTTTAACCAGTCTTCAATACCTGTTAAATATCAAAGCAGTCACTGTCTCATGTGTGACTAAAATGCTCAATACAAATACCATATTCCTTGAAAATAGCTATACAACACAAAGCACTTGAACATGTTAAGCTATTTTTTAAACATAGGCTATTTGCTTATGTAACACCCCTTATTCCTGTTAGGGTGTATATATCAATTTGTGTGTGTGGCCTGCAAATTAATTCAGTACTTTGTACTGCAGATTGCGCAGTGCTTTCACCTTGGTCTTGTTACTGAAGGGTCTGCTTTGGTTGTAAATAATAATGGCGCTGGGAGAGTGATAACTACCAAGTATAAAGTATAAAATAATTTAATATGTGCCCCCGGGGGGTAGGCATGAGAGGGAGTGGGAGAGAGATCTGCCCCCCCCCCCCCCCTGAGGAGGACTATTGGGAAACCATAAGGGACCAAGTTGCCACCAGCTCTATTTCCACTTTGGTGAAGGAGAACGCATATAAAATATACTATAGATGGTACTATACACCTGATAAACTCACTAAAATGTTCCTCTCTAGCTCTCCATTATGTTGGCGGGGTTGTGGCCAGACGGGCTCCTTTTTACATATTTGGTGGTCCTGTCCTAAAATATCCTCCTTTTGGGATTGGGTTAGGACCCTCCTCTCCTCCCTCCTCCCATGCCCCATCCGGAAAGACCTATGGTCTTTTCTTCTCTGTTACCCTCTGATTGAGGATGATAGAGAGTCTGCAAAATTGGCCTCCCATGTCCTGGCTGCTGCGCGATGCCTAGTAGCTAAGTCTTGGAAACAAGCTGAACCCCCCACTATGGCGGCCCTGCAATCTTATATCTGGTTCATTGCCCGGATGGAAAAGATTACATACCACCTACATGATAAGGATGATAAATTTCACCAGGTTTGGGCTCCTTGGCTTTACTTATAACCCCTTACCTCCTGTACCAACTCCTTCCTCCTAAAAAGACTCCCTACGTTCATAAGTGGCCTGACTCTTGACTTTTGATGCTGCTTCCCTTCCCAGAGAATCTAAGTAGCAATCTCTATTGAAACGCTTAGTGCCCCTTTTCTAGTTATTTGTTTCTCCTCCTAAAAGAGAAAGATAGGGACAAGGAACTGTACGTATAATTAGGAAGTGTGTCCTCTTTTTCTTTCAGTCTCGGTGGCGACCAGTGCCCCCCCCCCTCCCACATTATATTGTTATAAAATGTTATAGTTTCTAGAGTGTTCAGGATAACAATTGTATACTCACCTGTCTGTTTATTGACAACATCTGGCTATGTTATATATTCCCGTCTCAAATATTTGTAGCTTCTTTGACATATGTCCATGACAGGTTCTGCTCTCTGTCTTTGTCTTTTACCAATCAATGTATTAATTGTTGATTCTTATCTGTATATGTTGGCTATTTTTCAAAATAAAAAGTAAAAAAAAATAAAAAAATTAATATGATACATATAATAAAAACATGTATGAACACAGATCAAGAGGATATATTGACTCAATTCCTCAGAAATAACAATGCTTATAAAATAGAGAATACACTGTAATCAAATATATCTGGATCCAGATAGTGAGAATATAGAGACTGTCCAGGGTAACAGAATACAAATCCACATCCCAATCACGGGGAATAGAGACAATGCTCCTGAAGGGTGTTGTAGCAACACCAGAGGGAGACCAAGGAACCCTCTGCCCCCCCTTCACTGGACCAAAGGCGCACACAAATGAATAATATCTCACATGAATTATCTTTAGAAGTCACACTGGCACATTTATTAGTGTGGTATAAGCTTCTAAAGGGATTTTCTAATATTTTAAATCAAAAATATAAATTGTAGTTTAAACAAACAATTGTATATAATCGATAAATAGTACTATATATTACCTAAACTACCATACATATATATTCTCTCTTCTCTATTATTCTACTACTAAGAGGTACCTCCCTTTAAACTACAATCATCTGGCAAATATAACTAATATCAAACAATTAACATGAAATAAGTTCAGCAGCATATACAGATATATGTTTACAGTTTGGATTTCACCATCTATTCCTTAGACATGAACATATATTCACTTGAATATCGTAGGCTCCTCACACCACAGGTTTGTGAATTTCTCTTGCATGTGACTGAAAAATATTGAGGTAGTCTGCACAGTTTCTCATACATGTAATTCATTCTCTGCTCCCTAACTAACAGTCCCTGCACTAATCCCTTCTCAATAGTATCTCAGTCCAGCAAAAGAGTTAATTTACATTACAATCTTCAGGCCTTCCCACCTAGTCCCTATCTGACTACTGGTATAATAATAAGTCCCGATCAGGGGCGGGCTGGCCCGGGGGGCAGGGGGGCAGCGCCCCCCCGGGCTGCTCTGTCAGACCGCTATTAGGGCCGGGGGGTAGGCCGGCCGGCCGCCCCCCGGATGCAACATACCACATTTTTACCCACGGCCGCATCTGATGACAGGCGATGCGGCCACATCCCTTGTCATGTGATGCGGCCGTCTGTGTGCCCCCCGGGCTTCCCTCTCCCAGCCCGCGCCTGGTCCCGATAAATCAATAAACAGATAATAAGATGTTAATTATCCATATAACCATATATCCATATATATTTACCAATATCGCTCCTCTGTATACAGGGGTCTAATAAATACTGCTCCCTCCTCTTCTCAGACTTCTGGTACTCTCACAGGGTCTCTGTCCTGCCTCTCTGCTCCCTCTGTTTTGCTCCCAAGCAATAGTACAGGAATCCACTCACTTCTCAGTTAGCTCTGTTTTTTTCTTGCTCTCTTTCATACTCCTTCTCCTTTTCCAACTGCTGCACTCCAACTGCCAGTTTTAAAGTAATTTCTCTCACAACTTAGCCCCTCTCCCACACCAACTTAGCCCCTCTCCCACACCAATATTGAAATTGCAGGTGTTTGTGAAGTAAATCTTGAAATCAATATAAATCATCTCAGACCTTTATCCACCTTTAATGTGACCTTGCAAACAACAAAATTCAAGTGAAAAACAAAAAGACAGGAAAAAGAAAACTGGATTGATAAGTAAGATTTGAACCAGGAAAGGACAGCATGATTATATCATTATTTATTATCAAGGAGGCACTAATTCCTTTTTAGATAAAGGGGGTGCACTTCTGCTCACATGTATGCTACCACTTGTAGCACCACAAGTGCCAGGGATACCAAGAGGCACCGGAACTAATGTGAATAGCAATGGGTTTGTTTAAAATGTAAAAGAGGGACTTTTTCTTAATATTTCCTTAATTAATTTTTGTACTCATTCTGACAGGCAAGACAGCTCAAACTGGGAGCAGCCGTGTGAAACACGTCTATTTTTTTCTTTACTAAAAAACTGTGGTTTGCCATGCAGTTTGGGCAACCTTGTCTTAATACATGGGACAGTTTACATGCCTCTCATGTATAAAATTCAGGATGGCAGCTTTGCGTCTTGATGTGCAGTTTGATCTTTAGTAAATCGCTGAGTTTACAAAAACCGCTGGAAAATCTTTAGTTTAGTCAAACCCCTGTTTGGTAAATGTCCCCCATTGTCTTAGAAGAATAACTAAATATTTTGACTTCTTCCCAGCAATTTAGAGGCTTTTAAGAGTTTCTTTCTATAGCATTCTAAATGTCGGTATTTGCAGTTTTATAGCAATGCTTTGCTAATGATATGATATATTTTGCAGACCTGGAACACTAACTTTTAAACTATGAAGTACAACTTAATCATAATATCATAAATCCTAAGACGTGCCCTTTGAAAATATTTAAATATTACTAAGGAATCCTACCAGCACATGTCAAATACTACACAGGCCAGTAATGTCATATATTGCACAGAATCATCTTTACTTAATTATCCTTAAACCTTTCAAAAAATCACATAATGAAAATGTATAGTATATATCATGTTTTAGAAATGTCAAACAGCCATAGTCCTGAAAAGTTCTGCCTCATTATACTTTATCTTTTTAAACATAATTTAAACTTATTTCCTTAAGGGCATTTCCTGCAACTGACAGACTGTTTGTACTCCAGACATCTTCCATTGAGCATCATGTAAGTAACATCACCGGTGAGAATGATTGATTTGGTGAGTTCTAAATTTAGATTATTCATTTTCCTTAACTTCTGTTGTCAAGACAACCATGAAAAAATGTTTCCCATATTTTGGAATTTTATTAAAAGCATAAACTATAAAAGTAAATAATATACCCAAATATATTGGAAGGATTCAGTAAACATTTGTCTTAAACATAAACGATTTTTCACAGAGAACATAGTTTTTCTGAATACTTGCCTTTGTCCATAGGTAAGGAATTATCACGAAAAACAACAGCCTGTTTATTTGCCGTTATTAATCAATATTTTTTAAAAAAAAAAAAAAACTGATCAACTGATATACACTTACTAAGAAAAAGATCACTATTGCAATGAGTATATTTTACATAATATTCAGCACTAGAAAAACAGTTGCTGTGTATTAATATCATAATATATTAAATACCAGGTCATCCTGGGAGTTTAAGTTCCACACACTTTTACTTGTCACATATCACATTTCAGTCTCTCTCTGCTCTCCGTCTGCAGGTATGCTTGTGGGCTGTCTTTTCTCATACCTACATCATATGGCAGCTCACTTTTACTCTAGTGATCCCAGTTACTCACCACTCCACTGTGGCAATATCCCTTGGACTATAACACTTGCTCTCAGTGCTCTCTCTGCACCTACTGGGAGCAGTGGCGGATCCAGGGGGGGGGGGGGGCGATCGGGGCATTCACCCCCCCCCCCCTAGCAGCAAAAAGCTAGGTCCCAGCCGCCGATTAAAATGGGAGGGGTGGGGCTAAGCGCGAGCGGGGGGCGGGGCTAAATGTGGGCCAGCCAATCAGAGTGGTCCCAGCCGGCGACCACAACGGGAGGGGCGGGGCCAATCGCGGGCGGAAGGCGGGGTTAACGCAGGCCAGCCAATCAGAGCAAAGGAGGGCGTGATTATGCAAAATCGCTCCCCCTAAACATAAAGTCTAGATCCGCCCCTGACTGGGAGTCTCACACTCACTTAGATTTGATCAGGCTCTTCATCCAGTGCGCGCTCAGCCTTCTTCACTTGCTTGGTGGTTCTGACACTCAAACTAGTGTCCTCTCAGCAACTATCCCATGCTTCTGGTCACAGAGCAATATCACAAAATAGGAGAGAGTGTCTTATGGCAGGGGCCACTACCAATAATTGGAATAATATAGTCTTACAATCAAAGCAGTAGGTGAAGTGTTGGTATTGCATACTACCGTATACCATCAAACTGATTTTATTGTAAAATACTCAAGCTGGTGACTGTACATGTTTATTTCCTACCCATAAACAGCTCTTTTGTATCCATAGCTCTAGGTGTGTTAATAGCTCTAGATGTCACTGTTTATAGCTCGGGATTCCTGTGATGTTTAGGTGAAGGAAATACAGCTCTTTTCTGTTAATAGCTCTTAAATGTTATAAGCTTTCTAATATGATTAGATGTAGTAAGGGTGATGTTTGGTGATGTCTCAAACCAGGGCCGGATTTACCGCTAGGCAACCTAGGCACCTGCCTAGGGCCTAGCGGCTCTGGGGGGGCACAGCTGGGGGGGACAGGAGTAATTTTAAAAAAAATGAAAAAAAAATAAAAATTGGCCCCTCCCCCGACTCGCGGCACCCCCCCCCCCCGCGCGACTCGTGCGGGGGGGGGGGGTGCCGCGAGTCGGGGGAGGGGGGGGTGCAGCGAATCGGAGGAGGGGGGGGTCGGGTGCCGCGAATCGGGTCCTGGCAGCCTCTTCTCCTCTCAGTGATAGAGAGAGGAGGAGAGGCTGCCGGGACCCGACGAGCGATCACGTGACTTTCTCTTTTTTTTTTTTTTTTTTTTTCATCTGGACTGACGGAGGAGGAGCAGCGCGCAATAGAAAGGTAAGTAAAACAAGGGACAGAAGTGGTGATGGTGAAGGGGCACAGAAGTGGTGATGGTGAAGGGGCACAGAAGTGGTGATGGTGATGGGCACAGAGGTGGTGAAGGGGCACAGAAGTGGTGATGGTGAAAGGGCACAGAAGTGGTGATGGTGAAGGGGCACAGAAGTGGTGATGGTGAAGGGGCACAGAAGTGGTGATGGGCACAGAGGTGGTGAAGGGCACAGAGATGGTGATTGGCACAGAAGTGGTGATGGTGGAGGGCACAGAGGTGGTGATGGTGAAGGGCACAGAGATAGTGATTGGCACAGAAGTGGTGATGGTGATTGGCACAGAAGTGGTGATGGGCACAGAGGTGGTGATGGTGAAGGGCACAGAGGTGGTGATGGTGAAGGGGCACAGAATTGGTGATGGTGATTGGCACAGAGGTTTTGATGGTGAAGGGCACAGAGGTGGTGATGGTGAAGAGGCACAGAGGTGGTGATGGTGATTGGCACAGAAGTGGTGATGGTGAAGGGCACAGAGGTGGTAATGGGCACAGAGGTGGTGATGGTGATTGGCACAGTGGTGGTGATGGTGATTGGCACAGAGGTGGTGATGGTGATGGGCACAGAGGTGATGGTGAAAGGGCACATGTGATATTGTGAAGGGGCAAAAGTGACAATGAAGGGGCACAGTGTGATGATAGAGGGACAAAAGTGACAAGAGCCCATACTTGGATTTATGCGTATTATTTTTGCAAACAACTTAAGTAAGTATTTCTGCCCTGACTTCAATATTTATTATGTTGTTTTGACCCAACTACTTAAAAAAACGGGACTGCTTGGTAATTATTTAGGGGTGCCTTTTTCTGCAGCAGGGTGGCCTTGCTCTTTACACATGTTAGGTACGCCCCCAAAGATGCAAGCCACGCCCTCACCTCCTTTATCTACTTAACTATAGGGGTATATGGTAGGCATGCGGCGGCACATGCTTTCACTTCTACGTAACTATAGGGGTATATGGTAGGCTGCAAAAATATAGTGCTATGGATTGTTGCAGGGAGGGGCCCCAAAAACAGTATCCTGCCTAGGGCCCTATGAGGTCTAAATCCGGCTCTGTCTCAAACTATCATTTGCAAACTCAATAAAAATGGGTGATGAGGTAGGTGACCCAAGGGTCCCCACTGCTGAGTCATAAGAAAGTGGAAACTTGAGTTTACCAAAACACACCTAAACAAGACAATTTTTTTCTGGGAGAAAGTCCAAATGAGGCAAATTAGAACTTTTTGGTAAAGCACATCAACCCTATGTTTAAATAAATCAAAAGAACAGTCAAACATGGAGGAGAATCAGTGATGTTTTGGGGTTTCTATGCTGCATCTGAACATGTGCATGGCCTCATGAAATTTGGAGATTACCAGGCTATTTTGGAATGCAATGTTGAACCCAGAGTTGGAAATCTGTGTCTACGCCTTAGCTAATGGTTCTTCCAGCAGGACAAAGGAAAAACACCCCTGCCCACCAGATTTTCCTTCACACATGCAGGGCCGCCTTCAGAAAAAATCGGGCCCAGTACGGGCCCCCGTGCCACCCGGGCCCCCCCATGAGCGGGCCCACCCATGAGCGCCCCCCCATGAGCAACACATACTTACCTGGGGCCCGCCTCTGGTCTCCGCTATTCTGTCTTCAGCCTGGCTGTCACCATGACAGCCAGGCACCACGATCCGATCGCAGGGGTGGATGAATCATTCCCCCCTGCGATCATGTGATCTGTCACAGGCAGAGCACATGATCGCAGGGGGAATGAATCCTCCACCCCTGCTAAGCTGTTGTACCGGGCCCCCTGGTAAGCCCCGGCCCGGTACAACAGTACCCCCCGTACCCCCCTGATGGCGGCCATGCACACATGACCCCATTTTGCCCTCCAGATTTTCTCTTACATGCCCCCCTCTGCACACCAGCTCTATTCTCACATGCTCCCTGCTGCCCACCAGCTCTACTCTCACACATGTCCTCTGCTGCCCACCAGCTTTTCTCACACATGTCCTCTGCTACCCATCAGCTTTTTGAGCACATGCTACTCTGCACAGCAGATTTTCTCACACATACTCACATGCCCTGTGCTGTCCACCAGCTTTTATCTCACTTGCCCCCTGTCCATCAGCTTTTCTCAAACATGTCCCCCTCTGCCCACCAGCTCTACTCTCACATGCCCCATTGTCCACCAGCTTTAACTAAATAGACAATTTAGTGCTGTATCTTTGTAACTCTACTCCTCTCTCTAAAATACTACCTCTTTCTAACCATCTGAACCCAGCAAAATTAGCCATCTGGGTGTGGCTATTTACAACATATGAATGGAAAATGATTGTATGCATGCGATAGTGTAATAACAGATGCGAGACCTATAGCGGTACCTCTGAAGTGATACTGTTTATCATGACAGATTTCTCCAAGCTGCATAGAGATCTAATGAACACTGCAAACCAATACTTGATAGCCCTACATCATTGATGGCTAACCTGTGACACTCCGGGTGTTGCGAAACTACAAATCCCAGCATGCTCTGCCAGCTATCAGCTAGTTATCTACTGGCAAAGCATGCTGGGGCTTGTAGTTTCACAACACCTGGAGTGTCACAGGTTAGCCATCACTGCCCTACATTCTGCAGTATGAGAACAGTAGTTGTATTTACAAAACTACAGTTAAATAAGCAATTAGATCTATCTTTGTGAGATACATTTAATTAATTACCATTAAGAACTGACATGGATTAAATTGATATCTCTGTTCAAATAGCAGCTCTATATATAAATATATATGTATATATATATATATGAATATATATATATATATTCTGTGTGGAGTTTGTATGTTCTCCCTGTGTTTGCGTGGGTTTCCTCCGGGTGCTCCGGTTTCCTCCCACACTCCAAAAACATACTGGTAGGTTAATTGGCTGCAATCAAATTGACCTTAGTCTCTCCCTCTCTGTCTGTCTGTGTGTGAGTTTGTGTCTATAGTAGGGAATTTAGACTGTAAGCTCCAATGGGGCAGGGACTGATGTGAATGAGTTCTCTGTACAGCGCTGCGGAATTAGTGGCGCTATATAAATACATGATGATGATGATGATGATGATATATATATTGCATGGATGCATGGAAGAGGTAGAACTGGAGACAGTCAATACGTATTGAACGAGGACAGGAGACAAAATAGAACATTTTTCATAATCATTTCTTATAACATATTGAAGCAGCAGCGTAGCTCAGCAGTGTAATTCTGCAATTTTTACAGTTGCTTATGTACTATAAAACTTTTTTTAGTGTAGTTCAATAGAAGTTGTAATTTTTAATATATATTTAATCATTGAGTGACACATTCTCTTCTTTCTTTGTTCTTGATTTGTAATAAATTCCATTTGTTTAGTGTGGGTGCACCCCTCTTTAACTCTTGTTTTGTTTGGAATAAAACACAGTTATTATAAAAACTTATCAAGGGGTAAAGCCATTAATGGAGTGTAAATCTCATGGGAGGGGGTCTCTATTCCTTTCAAAATTGCTTCTCTCAATTTACAAGTTTGAGTCATGCATAAGGAACACATGTATTTATGTTATTTCAAAATCGGTAAACCCTGTTCTTTTGGCATTACTGTGCCTCTGACAACATCTTCCAGTTACTGATTGGAAGTTCAATATAATTCTTTATGTAAGTTTTTCATGTTTTGACACTTGCTTATATTATATCAAAGCTGTTCTGTCTAAAATATTCACAATTTGCCAAAACTTTGTCAGATTGTTCTTATCTGCTTTCTGTATGTGAGACTCATGCCATTTCATAGTACAGTACATTAACAATCATTTTTAAAGGTGATATATGTGCAAATCCACTTTCCATACCAGGGCCTTATTTGTCAAGGAAAAGACCTTTCTCTGAGCTCCTCTGTATCAACAGAGGATTGCCAACAATCCAAATTGTCATACAGATCAACAACCTCTTTCTTTGATTTTAGAACTCTTTCAGCACATTTCAGGGGCGCAAGCAGGATTTTTAGGGGGGTTTCCCCCCCACCCAAAAAAAAAAAGCGAGAGCTGTTGCGCATGCAAGCATCTGCGGCGGTGCTGTATACAATACAGCACCGCCGCGGACTTTTCTTTGACAGCGCCGCGGCTGCTATATAGTACAGTGCCGCTATGTGCGGCACTTCGTTAACGGAGGGGAGGGGTTTCTGGAGACCCAGAAACCCCCCCTGCATTTGTGGAGTTACATTCCTTTCTAAACTTAATCTTCAGGCACATACAATGTCATCAGTAGTAAATGGGGAGATGAGTGGAAGACAGTAATATATGTGATGGCCACTATGAATAACTTTAGCTTTGAGCTGTTCAGTGCCCAAACAGTCTTTCAACATTTTTGCTAATTCACTTTTTCCGGATTATCTTTATCGGTTTATTGTTTACTTATTCAGAATTCTGAGTTAGTGTTACTAAAAGGGCACGTTTTGGTGCTGTTTTCAAAAGTCCACACATTGGAGATAGTTTTCAGCCTCAAATCGACTGACTTATCATCCAATGTGTGGCAGGTGGCAAAACCCTAAACCACATGTAGTTTAGACCAAACCAGTGGCGGATCCAGGGGGAGGGCGATCGGGGCGATCGCTCCCCCCTAGCAGGGGATTGCTGCTGACGGCTGCACACTGTGCAGGTCCGTTCAGCATTGACAGTGTGCTGCCCGGCTGCTCTGATTGTGTTTTAAACACAATCAGAGCAGCGGGGCAGCACACTGTCACTGCCGAGCGGACCTGCACATACTGTGCAGCCGCCGGCAGCCTTAGAAATTAGGAAGGGGCGGGGCCTAGATCGCCCCCCCCCCTAAAATCGCCCGGGGTAGAGCAGTTGCCCATATCCGCCCCTGGACCAAACTGCATGCAGTTTACATCAAGTTGATGGTTTTCAAGCCAAATCTCTTTTGTATTGGAAACACGCCTTTTTACTGTGTGGTTGTTAATCAGCTATCAAAACACAGGGAATTGTGACCTCAGATCATCTATAAAAGTACTCACTTGTTATCTTTTTTTAGGGTTGTCAGAGAGAGGTGACTTCAGCTTCAGAAGCATAGCACAGGGAAAGTTTAAATAGCTACAGAAGGACACATTCTCCACTGCCTTGATAAAGACTAAAGAGTCGAAATGCATCAGTATTGTATTACAGATAATGCAATAGGGGGGCACCATTTGTTGCACTTGAGCCCATTAATAGGAGATCTTTGTAAAAGAAGTTTACAGAGATTCTAAGTATAAGAAGTGCTTTATTGACTTCTATATATTAAGAGGTTCCAGAAAAGCTGATGCTGGTTTATTACATGATTGAGATAAGGCTGTATTTCATTGTATGTCTCTATTGCTCTATAACAAGGAATGATCAAATTGAATCTAACCTTTCTGGAATTTTTGTAAGTGCAAGTGGAATTGGAAGTGAATTGGATTTCCTCATTCTGTATTTGTTTTTAAGATGTTTTCTTACCACAACATGGATACACGTGTTTGCATTATTTGTTTCACTTCACATTTGCTTTCTAAAAAGGAGATGGTTGTAAGATTTGCAAACTTATTATTGTGGTACTACAAGATATTTTTCATGTTTGGGGATGTTGCTTATTGCTGAGGAATTGACACTTTGGAAGAAGAATGTCACTCTGCAAAATCATCAATTTTTTTTTTGCACGAAATAATGGATGATTTATGAAAGACTCAGAACATATTTAATTTATTTCACATTTATTATTGTAGCACCACTCTACTGTTTGTTTAGATAGTTTTTTTTCTCAACTTGTCCAATATGTGCCCCCCAAAAAAAACTCACCATCAAGCTCATCCTACTAGCTTTCCATCTCCACAGTCTGACTTTTAACATGGGATACAATTTGTTTCCACAATGTGGTCGGTCCCCTATATTAAACAGTGTAATGGATAGAGTTAAAGGGTAAATTAGATTTTTGAACACTTCCATTGGACTTACTATATGTCTCTGACAATCAAACAACTTGTCACATTTACTTCACTGAGTCGAGTTTGCACATAATGTTCATCTTGACTAACAAAACTCATTTGTGCAATGGCTCAAGTACCAATCCTAAACTGCCATTGCTGGTTTCATCCTTTTCTGGAGGTTCTGCTGAGAAGTCAATCCCATGTTTGTGGGGTCACTGACAAATATCTTGATTCTAAACTTCCATTTCTAGCTTCTTCCTGTTCTGGAGTTCCTTTTGAGATATCCTCCTTGTGGAAATATATGACAAATATATTGTTTTCTGGTGGAGTATCCTTTTTTTTCTCTCTTTTCCCCACAGTGCAGGAAGCTAGTCAATTTCTATGAACTTCCGACTGAACAAAGGGTTTCTCATTGGTATTACAGGGCCTTGAGACAAGCGTCACTTGTCTGATGTGTAGAAAGGCAGTCTTGTAGGTTGTAAGTTGTCTTTGCTACATAATAAAACGCATAAGGACAGATAATGTGTTGTCAGCTTGGAAATAAAAGTAGTACCTCCTAAACACCAGATACAGCAGTATTTTAACCAGGTAGCCTTTTAAACTATATCATCTACAATATCCAATAATCAGTGCTGGGGAATTGTGAAAAGGTGATGAAGAATCAGCAGCTACCAGTAGTTAGCATTTCCTAACTTACTTTACTACCCTGTAGCTGGTTGGACTATTTGTATTGACCATACAAATTCTTTCTTAGACCGGTTAAGTGAGATTCTTTTATCATTCCAGTGTATTCCTTAGTTATCATATGACATTTATTTGAATTATTTAAATGCCATCTCTGGATCAGAGTATCTGAGATTGTAACTCTCTGAAAATGAGCTTTAGTTATCAATCGGATCGCCGATGATGGATGGCAACTGTAAGCATGCACTATAGATTTTTGATCTATCTGTTTTCAAAACAGCTCGGTTGAAAATGGAATGTATAAATATCTAAAAAGTCAATGCAGTGTTGTTCGGGCAACAATTTAATAGAATGGTTGTTGTTAAAGGACTGCTTTTTCAGTTTCTATTTAATTGTGTTTTTTATTCCGCCTGTCTCATGTTTTATGTCTTGCTTTGCATATCCATAAATATCTGTAATTCTGCTTGCGCCACTTACAGGTCCTTTTCACTGAAAATATGTCTATTAGTGTCACTTCTACTGTAGCATTGGCTACTTACCTGTAATAACACAGAACAATATTTTTGCATATAAACATTTGGTAGTACAGATCATATTACACAGCATGTTTTACCTTATGCATTCATAATGTAACATTCTGTATTATTTATAGATACTTATAACATAGAACAAAAAACCCCAAATAAGAATCATTAAATTAAGTCCCACATTCACACGCAGTGGGCCTGATTAATCTTTGGACGTAAGTCCCTTTGCGTGCTGTATCCTGCATGCTCAGAAACGGGCCGCATGCCAATGAATGCAATTCATGTCTGCAGGGGTGGATTGGGAACTTAAAGTGGCCCTTATGTGGGCGGGTCCAAATCAACTGTAGGTGGGGCCAACATAAAAGTAGGCAGGATTTAGAACTACTGGAATTTGGTTGTAGTAACATTTAGGAAAACGTAGATGTGATGACTTAAGACACAGTGAGTCATTTCTAAAGCAAAGCAGAGAAAAAGCTGCCAGTCCTGTGCTATAAAAATGCATGAATCCTTTTACATTATCTGCGACTTGTTTATGTCTCTGTGCTCAAACTTCTTTAGTTGCCTACTAACACATCCTTCCAAAATTCCCTTCATAGAAACATATCTGACTTTGTTTAATAAGTTTAACTATTACGAAATATGTTTTCAGAATCCTATTTGATCAGTCTGCCAAAGCAGCACCTCACCCCACTGTTGCATCTTTCCCTGACATCATGAGCTGTAAACTACCAGTCAAATCTCTCTCTTTAATATATAAAAATGAGTATTGTGTGTTTCAAAAAAATGCATTAAAAATAATCGGCTATCCAGTGCGATCACCAGAAAGTTAAATGCTTCAAGCATCTGCAAGAAAACACTTCTTTTGTAACAATGGTGTGTGTAAAGGGTTGGACTGGCCTGCCGGGAAGCCAGGCTATCCTCTAGTAGGCCCCGACCCTGATCGCTCCCCTCTTCGTTGGTGAAGGGGGAGCAGACACTTTAAAAAAAAACCAAAAAAACAAAAATCCATACTCACGTGATCGCGGCGCCCCTCCTCCCTCCTCTCTGCTCCGTCCGTACTGAATGTCGGGTGTGACGTCATCACGCCCGACGTTAAGTGAAGAGCGACGCAGAGAGGAGTCGCAAGAAGAAAGAAGACAGAAGAAGAGAAGAAAAGAGAACAAAGAAGCCGATAGAAAAGGTAAGTGAAGGAATGGAAGCAAGGGGGAGCAAATACAGCATATGCAGCATAGCAGAGTGTGGAGGGGGCCAAAGCAGCATGGCAGAGTGTGAAGGGGGGGCCAAAGCAGCATGGCAGCGTGTGAAGGGGGGCCAAGGCAGCATGGCAGATTGTGAAGGGGGTTCAAAGCAGCATGACAGAGTGTGAAGGGGGTCCAAAGCAGCATGGCAGTGTGTGAAGAGGGGCCAAGGCAGCATTGCAGATTATGAAGGGAGTCGAAAGCAGCATGACAGAGTGTGAAGGGGGTCCAAAGCAGCATGGCAGAGTGTGAAGGGGGGGGCCAAAGCAGCATGGCAGAGTGTGACGGGAAGCCAAAGCAACATCGCAGAGTGTGAAAGGGGGCCAAAGCAGCATGACAGAGTGTGAAGGGGGGGCCAAAGCAGCATGGCAGAGTGTGAAGGGAAGCCAAAGCAGCATGGCAGAGTGTGAAGGGAAGCCAAAGCAACATCGCAGAGTGTGAAAGGGGGCCAAAGCAGCATGGCAGAGTGTGAAGGGAAGCCAAAGCAACATCGCAGAGTGTGAAAGGGGGCCAAAGCAGCATGGCACAGGGTGATGAAGGGGGGGGCCAGGAAAAGGGGGGAGCAAAAGCAGCATGGAGGGTGCAGTGTGATCATATGGAGGCACAGCATGGTGATTAAGGGACACAGTAATGTGTGTGTGATGGCACAGCGAGCTTGTGGCAATGTAATGTGTGTGTGGTAGGTGGTGGCAAACTAATGGGTGCTATTTTGTTTGTGCGGTGATGGTGGGGCAATTTAATTTTATAGTGGGGACTATTAATTTAAGATGGGGTGGCTTGCGGGCTATTAATTGAATGTGGGGCTGAGTTTGAGGAGCATGAGGTCTATTTATTAAATGTTAATATTAATTATTTAATGGCAGTGATGGTTTGTGGGAGGTATATTTATTATATGTAAATACTATTAATCTATTGCTGGGGCTGTTTTGAGGAAGGGAAATAGGTTTATTTATTAAATGGGAATACTATTACTTTTATGTTGGGGCTGCAGGAAGGCCTAAGTACTAATCCTGGGTCCTATTGATTTAACGCTGGGGGTGGTTGGAATTTTCTAAATGCACCCAATTTTTTTTCCAAATAGGGTCCCTAACATTCCGGGATCCAGACAAGCCGCAACTAAAGAAACCAGCAGCCACAGGTGGTGAAAATGACAAGAACAGGTAGGACAGTCTGTCAAATGGTCTGATTCTAGTGGGACAATCCCGATTTTTGGTGACTGTTCTGCCCAATCTAAGGGGCAGGTCAAGACTGTATACTCTTTATATACTGTTATGTACGTCTAGTCGCTATCCAATGAAAATTGTCCACTTCAAGTAGTGTGGTTCCAACTCACAATGCGTTTTGATAGCAAAAAGTAACACTTTAGTAGCTCATTTAATCAATTTGATATAACATATTTACACTGCAGTTATGATTTAGGTCTTATTCCCCACAATCATGTGATGGGTTAACCCTTATAAATAACTACTAGACAGGACACTGCAGGATACATTCAATACGTTTGTGGAATATAAACTTACAAAAGAACACACAGAAAAAAAACTATTCAATACTATTCAAAACTATTAATGACAAAACAGTTAATAAAAAAAGTTGTTTCTTTATTTGTTTTCCCCATGAAAAACACTACTGTATGTAAAAAACATTTTTACAGGTACTCATGTTCTAGCATACATACTCAGCCGTCATCACTAGTAATTGGCACTTAGACTAGACCTTTAGCTGGAGCAAGAGATACGGCTGAAAAACAAGTACCTTAGAGATGCCCAAAACTCCAATCGGTGTTCAAGTGTCATGGTTCAAAGGATTGGATCCTATGGTTTGCCTAGATTTGCACTACTCAAGTGAGGCGCGGAGTTTAACAAGGAGACGGTGTTCACCAGTGACCAGCCACAAGGTAGATTGGCCTTTGCTGCACCTATCTCACAGGTTGCGGGCCTCACCAGGCGGAACCCCTATAGGAACTGGCAAAAGATGGTCAGCAATGGCAGACAACACGTGGTGAAGCGTAGAAGGCAGGTGCCGCTGGAGTGTCAGCTCTGCGGATGGCAGGTTACCACTGGAATGGTGGCCAGGAGACTAGTAAGTGTCAGTTCTGACGTCAGCAGGTTACCACTGGAACTGAGGTGAAGTACAGAGGTAAAGTTTCAGCTCTGTGGATGACAGGTTACCACTGGGATGGCGGCAGGAACATTAGAAAGTTTCCGTTCTGAAATCAGCAGGTTACCACTGGAATGGAGGTGAAGTACTGAGGTAGAGTGTTAGCTCTGCGGACAACAGGTTACCACTGGGATGGCGGCAGGAACACTAGGAAGTGTCAGCACTGAAGTCAGCAGGTTCCACTGGAACGTAGGTGAAGCACAGAAATAGAGTATCAGCTCTGTGGTCAACAGGTACAGGGGAGCCACGATTAGCACCAAGAAGGTAACTAAAAGAACAGGCACCAAAATTCAAGGGGAGTTGCCTTTTAAACTTTGGAGCCAAAATTATCAACCAATAGGAAAGGAGCAGAGAAAAGGAATAGGACATGCGCAGACCCAAACCAAAGATGGCGGTGACCAGGATGGAGCGGACGTATCAGAGAGGCATTCGGATATGCAGCCCGATCGCCTGGCGTGTGACATTGAGCTTGGCACGCCCTTACTGTACATTGACTCCCTGAAATTGTAAGCTGTCCTAAATGTCCTTTGCACTCAAAGACGATTTGGAAGTTGTTGCTTTCTGTAGCATATGGTCCGGTTTTGGGCATGCATAGAATAATTATTTGCATTATACACAAAAAAAAAATCGCCATTTATGCTCCTTAATGAACCAGGCCAGTAATGTTTAGGCAGAGTGTACTTATACAGATTCAAATGTGAAAGTATCTTTAGATCCACTTGGCTTTGAATACGAGTGCACGTATTAAAAATGCAACTTGTGTGCAGGTTGCGTTCAAAAAGGAATGAGGTACCATATGTACAAATACAGATGTTAAAGTACAATTAACTTAAATAATACATAGATATAATTCTAGCAGAACTAACCATGCAATTACCAATTTTGAATCTCAAACAAGAATGTGTTTGTCACAAGATCAAAACTTCAGTTTATATAGGAACATAGCATCCGCAGTAGAGTCTATTGAGTACTGCTCATGCATATTAAATGACATGAGCTCTGTGGTAATCAAGAAAAGTGTATCCTACTGTTTCTGAATCAATGGTAACCAAACGGTAACCAAATGACATGTCTTTCAAAGTGAGGTCACTCGGAAATGGCTCCTTAATTATTTCACACATTTCCAATATGTTCTTATCTTATAATGTCCATGTTGGAATCAAGTGAATTGAGACTGTATATGATCTTATAAAGCCACCCTGTTACCAGGAACCAAACCTCCTGTCAGTCTTAGCCCAATGAATGTAAGCTCTCTAATAAGGGATATAGGTCGACTAACCAGCGTCCCATGCAGTGAGCTAATAAAGAAAGACTCTGAGACAAGTATTTGGCAAAATTATTTCGGTCACAGCTTTATTAAACACTTCCAAACTTGGCAGACAAGCGGCGTGCAAGGCTAATAAAATATATCACTTTTTCCAGTTCCATCTGGACAAAATGAGGCGTGTTCTGCCTACTACCATGTAGGCACCGCAACAACGTCCTTCTGAGACCAGCCCCTTGGCATTAATCACCCTCCAATTGCTGAAACCTGGCACGCCGCTGGTATTGGCCCAACCATTGAAGCTGGAATCAGGCATATGGCCGTCTACCCAGGGAGATACTGCATGGTGTTCTCTCTAGAAAAATATTACCACCTTTTCCAGTTCCATCTGGAAAAATAGGGCATGTTCTGCCTACTTCCATGTAGGCACCACAACAATGCCCTCCGGAGACCAGCCCCCTTGGCATAAATCATCCTCCAATAAGCCCGGCACGCCGCCAGTATTGGCCCAACCGTTGAAGCTGGAACCAGGCGTGGGTCCGTCTTCCCTGGGTGATACTGCCGGTCTTGCTGGCTCCCCACTTCCTATGTCTTGCTCGCCGCTTACCTGCCCTTCCAACTGTGACAAAGCCATTTGAGCAATAAATTATATTCACAAAGCATACAATGACAACAACATTACATGTCAAGCATTTACCAAGATTACATGTATAAAGTGCTTGCTATATAGTATATATTTTACATCTTGTTTTTATTTTTTTTTATTTATTTTTTTTAAAAGAAATACCTGCATGTACTGTAGGGGATGGGTGGGCGGGAGACTGAAAAACTATGTATAATAAGCTTCCTTCCCCCTCTCCTTTAACTACTCTCACCTTGTCCTGCCTCTTGTCTCGCCCCCTGCCCCCTCCTTTCCCCGAGTGGCTACCTGCACTGCTCAGCTGTAGCAAAATAGGACATACTTCGTTGTCTGTACCCCCCTTTCTTCATGTCACTTGCATCGGGCCGCCTAGCAACCATCTTCCCTTATTCCTCTTCGGCGCTATTGCTGCGGCTGCGATTCCTTTAAGGGATATAGGTCAACTAACCAGCGTCCCATGCAGTGAGCTAATAAAGAAAGACTCTGAGACAAGTATTTGGCAAAATTATTTCGGTCACAGCATTATTAAACACTTCCAAACTTGGCAGACAAGCGGCGTGCAAGGCTAATAAAATATATCACCTTTTCCAGTTCCATTTGGAAAAATAGGGCGTGTTCTGCCTACTTCCATGTAAGCACCGCAACAACGCCCTCCGGAGACCAGCCCACTTGGCATAAATCACCCTCCAATAAACCTGGCACGCCGCCAGTATTGGCCCAACCGTTGAAGCTGGAACCAGCTTCAACGGTTGGGCGTCCGTCTTCCCTGGGTGATACTGCCCGGCCCTGCTGGCTCCCCACTTCCTATGCCTTGCTCGCCGCTTAGCCGCCAAGCAAGGTCCTCATGACCCTGTCCATGGGGACCGAAGCTCCCTACCGCTACGACCTCCTGTAACAACAACCTCAAAAGCGCCTACTGCATATTGTTAAAACATATCAAGTGCAACCACTTAAAGGTGCACCCCGTCACTCCTATAAAAACCTGCACAATTGAACCAAGATTTTCGCAAGCTGGAACCAGGCATATAGCTGTCTACCCAGGGCGATACTGCCTGGTGTTCTCTCTAGAAAAATATTACCACCTTTTCCAGTTCCATCTGGAAAAATAGGGCGTGTTCTGCCTACTTCCATGTAAGCACCGCAACAACGCCCTCCGGAGACCAGCCCCTTGGCATAAATCACCCTCCAAGAAACCTGGCACGCCGCCAGTATTGGCCCAACCGTTGAAGTTGGAACCAGGCGTGCGTCCATTTACGGGAGGTAATAAACAGGTTTCACTTTATTTCTCACCCTATTAATGCCTGCCCCGACCTGGCTGATCCTAGAGCTCCACTAATCAAAATACTTAAGCACAATCTCCAACTCACATGGCCAATTCTTACCTGATCTGACTCCGTTAGCCCTGCCACCAAAAATCATGCACCGCTTATTTGCATCATGTGCTTGATTCACAAATACCACTGCTATAATAAGATAAAGGCTTTGAAGAATGCACCCGATACTGAACAGGCCATAGGCAAACCCTTGTCTATGAAATAATATCCATCGGATTGAAAAACCCATCAACCTAAAGCTGTCAACATTTGAAAGACAGACTGTATGTCTAATTTTGCCATGAGGGCCCCTTTTCCATGCTTTTTGACCATTTTTACAGCCCTGACAAAGGATTGATATTGGACCGAACACTTCTCCTGTCCAGCGCATTGGTAACCGATACCCCTGCCGGGTAAGATAAGTGCTGGATCAGCCTAAAATTTTCTGCTGCCTTCTTAGGATCCAGCCCCAGATGCAAAAATTATTTAATTCTAACTGGGAGGCTCCTGGAATGGGTCAGTCATTCGGTGCAACATCAGCTCCTCGACAATGTTATCACTGACTATTGCAGATTGCATTTTAATTGACTTCCAATTCCTGTGGAACCCCCCACCCCACCCCCTTGGGGGGATGGACGGCCTGCAACAAATGCCACAACTCAGCTTCTTCCCTTTTTGGATACCTAGCCAGCCACTCTAGCATCTTGCTCACCTTTACTGGCCTCAAAACTTTATCGGTGCCCCATTCCTTTCCACTGATGAACCACTGTGATCTTAGCCAAATATGTATCCCGTACTCCGAAACTTATGGGCCTCTGCCCTTGTGATTTCAATCTAAAAGTCTCATCATATCTCCACCCTACAGACCCCCCATATTCTCTGTAAACTGAATGAATAAAGTTTGTGCACTTTACCATACACATTGCAATGCCTGGGAATGCCCCCATGTAACAACCAGAGTACACAAACATCCTGCTCAGCCAATTATCTATAGTTTCGTACGCAACTGCTTGCACTGCTCCCTTTCTTTTCCTTGAGTCCCACCTCGGTTAATGTAAATAGATCAACAAAATTACCCTTCTCAGTTTCCTTCCTGATGTGTTTTGGCAAATGTCCCATGATTGCACTCAACTCACAACCGACAGCTACGCTTCCCTGTACAAACAAACTTTATTTCTGCGACTTCAGTCTCCACCTGCACAAGTCTATTCCTTATCGCATCCACCCCAAGGCCCACTAGCTTCTTTTTCCTCCTATTATCCCTTACCACATGCTGCTGCTCCTTCAACGACTTATACATCTGCTCACACTCCGACTCGGATGAACTATCGTCATCTGAACTGTCACCCACGCCCTCTCGATCCTTATAAACATCCCTTAATCTTAATATTTGCATTACCTACATCCTTATCATCAATTTTACATTACAATTTTACACAACGTTATTATTAATCTCACCATTCCCTTGCCATGTGATGCATGCTCTTCTGGCCGCGCTGGAAATGGCGTCAGCCATTGACGATGCACCGCTAGCTGCGCTGGACGTGGCGTCAGTTCTCCGGTGACCTTTTGGCTGCGCTGGAAATGGCGTCAGCCGAAGATAATGCACCGCCTGCTGCGCTGGACATCGTGGCAGCTTTTTTGTGCACCCTCCCCTGTAATCTAATGAATGACCTTTTGGCTACGCTGGAAATGGCGTTAGCCATAGAAAATGCACTGCCTGCTGCGCTGGACATGCGTCAGATTTTTTGTGCACCCTCCCCTGTAATCTAATGAATGACCTTTTGGCTGCGCTGGAAATGGCGTTAGCCGTAGATGATGGTCCGCCCACTGCGCTGGACATGGCGTCAGCTTTTCGGTGGATCTTCCCCTGTGAGATGATGCACGGTCAGCTGTCCGGTGTGCTGGTGTTGGAGTCGTCGCTGGACCGGTCATGAACTCTGTTATGTTAATCAACAGCTTCTAATGATTCGCTACGAGCAGGGTTCAAACCTGCGCGGGGAGACCCCATTGCATTTCAAGTCCAACGCCTTAACCACTCGGCCATCACAGCACCACGCTGCTATTGCTCAACACCTTGAAAGCCAGATATTGGTGTGATTGTGTCGGGTGGCTCAGGGATGAGGTTTTAGCTGTATGGTGCAGACTTGTATACTTTTTGCCACGAGTTGTGCTAAACTCTCCAATCAGCAGGACTTCTGAAAAAGATGCTGTAATATTTTCCAGTTATGAGACAACTTTAATTGTACTTGGGCAAATTTACCGGCCACAGGGTCCTTTTGTAATATTAACTTATTCATGCTATGCAATATTTTAGCAGAGAATTTGTATATTCGGGTATAATAGCACTTGTAATTAGATGTAATAAGACACCTCCCAGTACTATGTCTTTGCCCCCAAGTGCTTGCATGGCCATAAAACTCCCAGGAGAATAAACAAACATATAGCACAAAGGGGTTTAGCTTGCATCTTGTGCTTATAGGTGTGATGTGACAACCCCCCATTAAGTCTGTGCTAGCCAACATATTCAAACCCATGCTATTCAATATTTATGATATCTTACAGACTTCTGACCACACAGGATGAATTTGGTTGAATCAATAGCAAAATCAGAGCAATGGGCATGTTAACTGCGTTATAACGCTACTACGGTATTTAACCACATTAAATAATCTACAGCCTTCACTGACGTACCTATTATTTAGTTACTGTTCTACATCAGTATTTTACAAATTACACATATACATGCCTGCTATATTTAGCCCAACACCATAACATATATGCAAACGCACTATTATTAATGCTGATAATAAGTCCAGCTTATAAGCGATGACTTCAATGCTGCTAATGATATATTTTAAAGGAGCCTAACCGCGTAATAAATTAACATGTGCAGCATAAATATATTTGCATTCAACTTGTAATGAAAATGCATTTGGTTGAGGAACGTTGAATACATTTAATAGTCTTACAGTATAATAATAAATAATATATGTATGCAGACCTGTACCTAATGTCTGTAATATAATAAGTATCAGTAAGGTAGTATCATATATATATATATATATATATATATATATCTCACCGTAGTAATAGTAGTAATTTAAGTTAGAGTATCTATAAGACTACATCAGCACAGGACAGACATGTGCCCGGGAAGTGGAAGGAATAGATAGAGGAAAAGAACCCACAGCATGTATATATTCTGAGTGACTTCAAATCTTACTATTAAGAAATAAATGTATATAATAACATATATGATGATTCCTTATTGTAATTGTAACCACAGCCTGGATTTAACCTTATCCCCTGCTGGTAATCAGCCCGATCAACATACAATTTCACTTCCTGTCTACTAACTAATCACATCAAACAAAAGAATGTCTGAGAAAGGGGGAGGCTAATTATTAGCACCATCAGCATGTTGGTCTATGCCTGAAGTATATCAACAAAAATAAAACGGAAAAACAAAAAAACATAAACAGAGTCCAAATTACGTCCCTGGACTAAGCAATTGTGCCTCTGCCTTGTCCCACCTTAGATAGTATTATTTTGTTACACACATTAACTTGCAAGTCTCCTAACATGGCCTCTCTGCTTAACAATTGCTATCTGAGTACAATACAATTCCTCTAACATTTATACTTTAGTTCATACTACATAGCTTACTTATTTTAATGTATTTACTTTGTAGTATTAAAAGGACACACAATGCTAACTTAATCAAAATAAAATTAATGATTTTTGATTTTTTTTTTTAAAGTTCATCGTTTAAAGTTTCTTTATCTTTCATTTGAATTTATGAATTCATATTTACCAGCCCCAGGCCTGATGCCCTAGAGCGTCCAGTTCTTCCTCTGTTGAATTAAAATCCTTGGAGGTCCAGAGGGTTGCTCAGAGTGACTGAAAAACTATGTATAATAAGCTTCTTTCCCCCTCTCCTTTAACTACTCTCACCTTGTCCTGCCTCTTGTCTCGCCCTTTGCCCCCTCCTTTCCATGAGTGGCTACCTGCACTGCTCAGCTGTAACAAAATAGGACGGACTTCGTTGTCTGCACCCCCTTTTCTTCATGTCACTTGCATCGGGCCGCCTAGCGACCATCCTCCCTTATTCCTCTTCGGCGCTATTGCTGCGCCTGCGATTCCTTTGAGCAGGGTCCTCCATACCCTTTGTTTTCATGTCTCCGTTCATTTTGTCTGCCTTGTCTGTTCTTGCTTTACGTATGTTCTGTTTTATGTATGTCCTTGTCTTCTTCTCTACTGTACGGCGCTATGGATCACTGTGGCGACTTCCAAATCTACTATAATAATAATAATAATGCCCCAGCTGTTCTTATCAATTAGATGTGAATGCTTTTCAGTATCTTTCATTCAGTCACACATTCAGTCACACATTCAGCACTATTTACATACTTTATATATCTATTACAATATTCTTTTAGTAGAGAATTCACAAAAAGCACCCTTTCCTTTAGGGTATAAGTAAATCAAAAATATAATAAGTCCTTCAAAAAACCTGAAAACAAAAATTTGTTCCATAACCTCTCCTCCCTTAACAATTTTCACAATTTATCTTTTTGCCTTCTGTATCTTGACATTGTTTAGTCTGCTTGTCATTTAATAATTAGTAGACCAAGGTACAGGGGTTAGTACCATGAAAATGAGAACTATTAGGGGATGGATAAGCAGGTTGAAGAAAGATTTTACTTTGAAACCAATATATGTTTCTCAGGGCATCCCGCCTCTGCCGGCTTTCTGATGTAATAACTTGTCAAATAATATATCACCTCTATTTTGTCAGGAAACCCCTCCTAACTACCTTTACCAGTCACAAACCACACTCTGCTCACTTGTGACTTGGAAGTTTACTAAGGGGACACACAGGATTCCAGCAATTCAGTCTTGCGCTCACCTTTCCCTAAGGTTACAGATCTAACTGGTCCTTTTCCCAACACTGCCACACACTTGCACACATCTCCTCAACTGCCACCATCTATGTATAAGTCCCTATAGAATGCCTATGACTTAATTATCCAATTGCTCATACTGTGTGGTTTGATAGCTAAAAGAGTTAACCCTTCCTACACTAGTATTTAAAGGGTTACCACAGCCAAGCAATCAATCTAAAGAGGGAGCTAATTTGCTTAGAGCAATAAGGACAACACTTATTAAATGTTAGATTTAATATGCAAAAAATGTAGAATGCTTATAGATTATAAGAACAATTAATAAAATAAGGTATAACACACAGCAAAACAGAACAAAAAGGACAAAGTTTCAGAGTGTAAATTTACATACAATTTGTATAATCTGCGCCAAGGTAAATTGTCTTGGATGATGGACAGTTTATTAATGTTGATTGATTTCCGAAAAATCTGACAATCACTTGTAAGTAGTCTCATCTTACAAAGACACTTTTTCATCTGTCCCCTCCTACAAGGGGTTGGTCTCTAGGGGAGGCCTGTGACACAATTTAACAACCACATCTTTCATGTTAAAATGTAACATATATTTTCTGGGGAGTGTCACATAGAATAAACATAGGCCAGTATTTATTTGCAAGTTTTGTTTTTTTTTGTTTTTTTTTAGCAAATCACTGTTTAATGCCAAATTTCTCCAAATCACAGCAAACTGAATTTCTGGGACATCATAATGCAATTGCTATCCGCTCAAAAACAATGCTCTCTGTTTTATTTATAGAAAAGTCTCTCTGTTTTATTTATAGAAAAGTCTGAAATGTAGCAGATAGACTTATACACATATATTAAACAGCAGTATTCTCCTATCAGCAAGCAAAGTTTGTACAAAAGAATTTTCTACTTGCGGCAGCTTGAATTTCCCTATGTAAAGGCTAAAAACAAAAATCTGTTTTTGAATTTCACCTACTTGTTTATGCCACACATGATTCTTTTTTGACATGATATTGTTGACATTATTATGTTGTCTACATTACACAACCCTTGGGAAAACAAATCAGCTTGCATAGTTCTGGCTGTAATGCAAATAAAACATACCAGTTTCTTAAAATCCAACTAATGTAAAACCAGAGAAAAAAACAAGCCTGCACTCGGTATATCCCATATTATATATGGTACCAGCTGCGTGGCAATATAAATGCCCATATATGTATACAAAACAAAAAAGCCAGTTGTCAGCGCTTATCTTTAACCCTGCATATCTGTGTGTATCTAGCAAAATAAAAACATGAGGTATTAGTTAATATTTTGATCAAAACATTTAAGCCTGCATCCCAGCGTCAAGGGCACCTCAATATATGCAGGTCCTACACTGACCTATATGCTTTAAACACCATTAAAATGCGGTTAAAATCAGATGCATTCACCTCCCAGGTATAGGGGTTTACATCTAGCAAGGGCTGGCTCATGAGCCACACCCAAATGTGCCTTAAATAGGCTTGATGGACAGTTGCTATGACAATAAGGCAATATTTTGAAACAAAACTAGAGAAAAAACAAGCTCGCGCTCGGTATATCCCATATTATATATGGTACCAGCTGCGTGGCAATAAGCCCGCACTTGGTATATCCTATATTGTATATGGTACCAGCTGCGCGGCAATATATATGCCCACATATGTATACAAAACAAAAAAGACAGTTGTCAGCGCTTATCCTTAACTCTGCATATCTGTGTGTATCTAGCAAAATGAAAACATGAGGTATTAGTCCATATTTTGATCAAAGCATTTAAGCCTACATCCCAGCATCAAAGGCACCTTATTATATGCAGGTCCTACACTGACCTATATGCTTTAAACATCATTAAAATGCAGTAAAAATCAGATGCTTTACTTTTTATGCTAATTTAAAACCACCAGTTTAACAGTAAGTGGGTGTGAAAGTATTTTGAATAATTCTAGGGTGAGTAACATCTGTAACTATTCATGAAAAAGGAAAATATACTGAAATTGTTTACCGTTTTGATACTAAATATGGCCCTAGACAAAAATCAATGAGGCAGCCCCGATGAAGTGTTTAATGGACCAGTGTTTGTGTTTGTGTGTGTGTGTGTCGCATCTGCCAATAGTTTTTGCAATGGCTGAATAGTGGAAGAGGGGGCTTGTTTTGTCCAAAATGAATGTGGTTTGGGTGTATTGAGGGGTGGAATATTTTGGCCTGAATTTCTAATTTGAAATGCTGGCAGGCATGGTGTATGTGTGTGTGCATGTGAGTGATACAGCAGTGGATTATGCCATAACAGTAATGCTGTGTACACCCAGGTAAGGTGTACATGGCTATTCCTTCACGAGTAGTGCAGTATGAAGTGTGATATATCTCCCTACTGTCATTGCAATCAGTACTAAGTCCTAACTATGCTGAACAGTCCACCAATACCTTTCTCCTATCTGTTCTAGCATCTTTGACTATCAGCTGCTGCTGGAGTCCTAAGCTCATTTGTTGCAGATGAGGATCATGGAATGTTGGTGTCCTTTTTGGAAAAGAGATAGTGTGGCTGGATCACTTAGAAATAACTTATTGTATGAGATTATTTTAATTAGTGGCACAGTGTGCCTATTTATATTGCAAATGTACTGATGTTTGTATTGAAAATGTATTGATTTCTGATGCAGTAGGCATATGTTGGAGGAAATTTGTTTTTGTAGGAAGGGAATAAAGGAAAGCCCTTGCTAATCTTGTCTTTTCATGTGAGTGAATGTGAGGAAAAGGGGGGCTATTGGACTGAGAACTTTTTATTCATTACCCATTTCTCACAATTTAATGTGCTTTTTAATCCTTGGCCCAGTCTAAGTATATACACAATATTCATCAGTGTATTACGTGTATTATTAGTTCATGTTATTAGGTACATTTTGCCCTTGCTATTACCTGCAATATTGTATGTATTAGAAATAGAAAGAAAATTGCCATATTGTGTGAAAATAACAGGACAGCAGAAGTCATTTTGCTAGTGTTAGCTAATGTAATTACCATTTGTCTCAAATGTCCATTGTTATGAGGTGCATCTTAGATTTGGCTTGCAATGTCTGAGTTAACTAGCTGGCAACACAAATTAATCATCTAGGTCAACAGGTAATCTGAGAGTTAATTAGGTTAGAACTTCTAGATGATATGCATTGTGCCTCCACAGTAATATAATGGTTGAAATAGCATTTGGTTAATGTATAAACATGTATCAATATAAATGTTATTGTATCAAAATGTATCACAGACTGTGTAATATGGCAGATACAATATGTCACAAGAGGTGAGAGAGCCCTGCTCAAGAGAGCTTACAATCTAATGGGGAAGGATTGAAACAGGAGAGGATAATACAGAGAGGGGAGGTTTATGAGGAACGGGGGAGAGGTTAGGTGGTGGACTGCTTTAATGAACAGGTGGAATTTTAGGGAACATTTGAAGCTTTGCAGGCAGGAAAAGAGTCTGGTAGTTTGAGGAAGTGTTCTAGAGGTGGGGTGCAGCATGTGAGAAGTCTTGGAGATAGGAGTGAGATGTCGTTATCAAAAGGGAAGTGAGGTGACCGTCATTGGCCAACCGGAGAGGGCAGTAGGCAGTATATAGAGAAATGAGATTGGAGATGTAGAGAGAGGAATATTGGGTGAGGGATTTGTAGGTGTGTGCGAGGTCTTTGGATTGGGTTCTATAAGATAAAGGGAATCATTGTAGGGTTTGGCAGAAGTGAAGGCAGAACTGGAGCTGTAAAAGAGGATGATTAATCTTGCCTTCGTGTTAAGGACAGATTGAAGCAGAGAGAGGAGGGGGAGGCCATTCAGAAGAATGTTGCAGTACTTGAGGCGAGAGGTGATTAGAGAGTGGACGAGAGTTTCGATTGCATCTAAGAAGAGGAAGGGTCTGATCCTGGCAATGTTACAAAAATAAGAGTGACTTCATTGGGCATGGGATTGGATGTGGGTGAGAAGGAGAGAGAGGAGTAAAGGAAGAACCCAGGCAGCAGACTTTGGGAACAGAGTAGATAGTGTTTTGTCAACAGTGAGGGAGTAGAATCCTATATTTTTTTTTTAGAAAATTGACAATTTTAATTAATGCATATTATCCTGGAGTATGAGCCTCTACCCACTGTTGCCCATTGCAGATAATATTTTTACCTCCGTGTCTGATGCTACTATGATCTTAGCCCCACTATCACCGTAGAACATTAACTTTAACAGTTGAGCAGTCTTGCACACTAAAGCTCCTGATAAATGTGCCGCAAAAATAACCCCTCTTACAAAGTCACAGAGATTTCATCTTGAAGCCAGGCTTGCCATAAATATAGGCAATCAGGACAGTCCAGCATTTTATATATGACTCTGACCCTTATAGGATTGGATGAATTTGCTTAATTAGTGCATGAGCCAAAGCCATGTGGAAGCCCATGTGTTCAATATGCATGGTGTCTCTCATTTACCCAGGTGTTTCTGATTGTTTGTAAACCATCAGGGCACTAGTCACACACATTTCAAGACTGATTTCTGTAAGTAAATAGATATATTAGGATTATTTGTTTTGTCAATGTTTACTTTTTTCTTTTTGTTAACTTGTATAGGACATGTTCAGAAATGTCCTCAGTGTCACTTCAAACGTTTGTCACTTTCATTTTGGTATGAACATAGATATGGTATGGTATGGACATATGGTATAGTTACTTTGTGTATGATTAACACACATGTAGAATGTAGGGTGTAGAGGCATGGCTGTATGCATTTATTCCCTATAATACTTTGAAAAATATAGCATATATGTTAATAATTTTAAATTACACATAACAGCTAAGCACACATTTAATTTATTTGTGTGTTAAGTCACACCGTCATGCCTATTTACCAAAATATAAGATAAGAGGAGGTATACATTTATAACTATTAATCTATTTAATATCAGCAATCGACATTACATTCAATTTTGAAATATGTATACCAATGTATAATGAGTATTAATGTGTCTATTAATGGTGTAGAAATGCTGATTTTATATACTAAAACAATGTTACTTTTTAAGAAAAAACCAAGAGAGCCTTTCATAAGAAACTACAGTAGCATCCCAACATTAGCAGCAGTATTTGTAGAAGCATAGGGCATAGGGACACCATTTGAGATGAAGAGGAGAAAGAGGAGGTGGAGTATAGATGAAGGTTCAGAGCCTTCAAACCTTTATCTACAGAATAAGACCACATTGCTGAAGTCCTGAAAAATTACAAGGGCAGCAAATGCAAATCATGCAACGGTAAAATGTGTTCCTCCAGGAGTAATTTGAACTTTTTGGAGGCTCCCAATCATCAGTTGACTGTAGTTTGACTTTCTTCCAGGCTCATTGGGACTACATGGCTCTATGCAGGGCCAAGCCAAATAAGGGATACACCAATATTAAATCAAGATCCTGGATGCTCCTCTTCAGCAATCCAGGGTACACTGACTTGGACACTGTCTCCACACACAGAACTGCCATCATCAGCCATATAGCCAGCTCCATAGCCCAGAAGCACAGTCCAAAAGAAATATGGACATACTTTTTTTCAGAAAAACATGCTACAAAGAGTGTGTGTCTTCTTGATCTTTTACACTTTAGAAATAAAGTGTTTGTCATGTGCAAGCTAATTTCTAGGCATATCAAACTGCAAAAATGTGTTTGTAAATTAATTCCTAGTAATAGCTTGATATGGCTGAGGAGTTAAAACTTTCAAACTCAGACATCTCGACTGCTGCGCCTGGCAGCTGCGTTATATGTTAATGGACTAGGGAAATATCCTATCATATTTTCAACAATATTACATTTATAGGAGGCATTTGTAGTATGCAGATGAAGGAGAACACAGGAAAGTGGGCTGTGGGCCCTGAAGTATGTTTTATAACTGTCCTGTAACTCTAAGGAATTGTTCGCTTTTGAGGAGTCAATCTAATAATGTTCGATTTTCTACTTCTCCCAGCAACAGAAAGTTGATCATACGTGTATTTTATCCTTTTTCATTTTGCAAAAAATCATTGCATTGTACCTTTGTAAGTCATTTAATTAATTGTTTTATCTTAAGCATAGTGGATGTATTTTCCATATTAATTACACTTAATAAGTTCATGTCTCTGTGTTCTTAAGAATTCACGCGACAATTCAGTCAAAACGCTACATAGTTGAAACAGGGGAAAACATTGTGGTTCATTGTAACTCTGATTAAAGTCAATTTACATTGCCTCTCTGTGGCCAACAGAATTAAACTTAAACTTTTGACCCTCACCTACAAACCTCTCATCCAACTCCTCTCCCCCACTTCTCCAACCTTATCTCTATCCACACTCCTGGCCACCACCTCCACTCTTCCAAAGACCGCCGCCTCAATATTACATTGTTTACCTCTTCCCACTCCCACCTCTAGACTTTGCCCGGGATGCTACCCAGTTCTGGAACTATCTCACATAGAATATCAGATTATCCTTTACTTTCCAAAACTTCAAGTGTACCCATAAAACTTACTTTCTTTATTCAAGGCTATCAGCCTTCCTCCTAACTTTTTATCAGTATTTCTGGTCTTCGCTTTCTTTTGCTTTTCATGTATTATGTAACGTGTTATGGATCATCGCTATCTGTTTATGGTATACTACTGTAAATGTTATTTACAGTGCTACAGACCTTTTGTGGCGCCATATAAATAAGAGACAATATTAATAATAATATGTTGGCGTCTCTTCAAATGTAGTTTCAAATGCTGTTTGAAGTGCAGACTGTTCGCAACTACATTTATTTTCAACTGAAGTTCTTCTGGATCAGTATAATTCAAGTATAACTAAACCATGATTTATGTTTACTGTGTTTGTGTACAAATGTGTACACAAAGGAGCACATTTAGAGTTTTACACATTTTAACATTTGTCCAGCTGAACATCAGTAGTATTTGCGTCAGGCGTATGCCAGGCATAACAAGTGTGTAAAACAATGCACCACGATAGCATAGGGATAGCATACAGTTAGTATAGTGATGTGCTGGTAGTAAATGCTAAAGTTCCATTACTCTACTTTGTCAAGTAGACAGAGGGTGGTGTCTTGAAAGTTACATTTCCATATAAAATGTAATTAAATACAAAAGGAAATTAAATAAAATGAAAATAAATTAAATTAACTTAAATTAAAATACACATAAATACCCAATTTTCCTCTTTAAAACTCCAATGGCAATCCACTTTTCTGCAGTAGACCAATTAGAAATGCTAATTAAGTAACATGACTAGATGGCCATTTCTTTATGTAATATAGGTTCAAATGAATGAAGTATTATTTTGTGGAGGGGTCAATACACAATCAGCTATGAGTATATTTGCACCAGCCCTCCAGGACCCCCCCTGACAAACATAACTGTATATGCATTTAGAAACATTTACTGCAATCGGACTAGGCTTCCCTGTCACTTTCCTGAAAAACCTATATACAGCATACTTGCCCACTCTCTGGGAAGGTAGGTCTCCCAAGACAGCAGGCCATTCTCAGGGACCAAGTGTAAGAAACCGTCCTCAAAATCCAAACACGATTTGTCAGTCTCAAAATATACATCAGTTCTTGATGTAAGGAGGTTGACTAATAGATACATTTATGATGAATGTATTGATTTGTCCAAAAAAAAGGAAAATAGTTAACATTCCATGTACCACCCACAGTGACAAGCCAAGGCTCGGACTATGCCCACTTTTTGCTTATACGGGTCCTGCTACTGCTGGTAGTGGTACATGTACTATTATGGCCATTGCAAAACAGATTGTCCCACACGGTCAGGCATCTTCCTTAACTTTCCATGCACCACCTTCTCACTCAGAGTGTAGGTCTGACACTATCATCTCCAAAACAGCCAAATCAGTGCCTAAGGATAACACTGAGGTTGAAGAACTACTTGGACCCTGAGGAGAGGCTATGGAGGGTATCATAAGTGCTACATGTGAGTTTGACATTTCAGATTCTCGCACTGTAATTATAGAGCAGCCTCCTTCCCAAATTTCTCAACTATTTGGAAATGTGAAGATGAGTACTAATGATGATGATTTAGACATAAAAATTGAGGATGTTACTTTTGAACTTGCAAATGTGCAAGAGGATGAGAGGGATAATTGTGCATCTGAAAATGAATGTGTTGCATTTGAACGAGATAATGAGGAGAACCATGATGATTGTGTTGAACTCAGGCAGCCACCAGTGGTACCAGCTCATGCCTATGATAAGCGCATTATTATGCCAGGGTATAAGATGAAAAAAAGTTCATCTGTTTGAAAATATTTTTATCCCAACCCAGACAACATTTGTCAAAGCATCTGTAGCCTTTGTCAGGCCAAATTAAGTAGAGTTGGACGTCATTTGCACCAAGTGCATTCAAGTTGTTTGTGAAACCCTGGAAAATTGTGTATAGTAGCAAGCAACCCAGCATCAGATAGCAGGCAAATGCATAGACACCTCATGCAATTCTCACCAGCATCGGCACCTTCATCGTCATCCTTCTCATTATTCCCAAGAGACATCCTTGCAACCTACAGCTGCTGCTGGGGGGTGATGCATCTATACAGAAAAAGGGGACCTAGAAGAATAAGCATATTACACTATTGTCTCTGATGCAAGCCTTTGAAAGAGGAACCAAATATGATAGTGAGCATCCTTTTGCACAGCAGATCACTAAAGCCATGACAACTATGCTAACATTGGATGTGCGTCCAATATTTGCCATCAATGCATCAGGTTTTAACCAATTAGTTGAGGTCACATGTCCATGCTACCAAATTCCATCTCGATTTCATTACCCCTAAACAGCAATTCCTCAACTGTACCAGGAGGTTAAGTGAAAAGTCATTCAGTCCCTAGAAAATGCCATTGTACCAGCTGTCCACTTAATTACTGTTATGTGGACAAGAGTACTGGTCAACCAAAAGACTACATGATTGTGACAGCCGACTCGGGTGGCGTATCACCATCAGCAGCAGCGTCGGTTGCTTCACCATCCTCCACCTCATCCTTTCAGGATGAGGAGGAGGATGAAAGCACTCAATACAGGGTCATTCACAGCTACTCTATATATTGCTGGTTTCGCAAAGAAACATACCAGTGTCAATCTTTTGGAAAAACTCAGGAATGTCACAACAAAATGGCTCCCCTTGCTAAGATTCTCCTCAGGATTCCTCAGTGCCAGTACAGAGCGAGCAATGTGTGTGCATTACCACTGGGTAAATTTCAAAATGTAGCATGCTTTGCACCCACAATAAACTTGGTGGTGCAGAATTTCTTAAAAAATGAGAGGTCGGTACATGAGATGCTGTTTGCAGTCTGTAAAATTTCTGGGCATTTTCAACATTCAGCGACTTAATGTAGAACAATGCACAGCTGCAAAAAAAATATCACTTGCCATGCCACCTACTGAAACAAGGGGTAGTAACAAGATGGAATTCCACACTTTATATGCTTCAGTAACTAGAGAAACAGCAATATTCATCAAGACGACACATCAAGCCATGAGATAGGGAGTGGGGGGACATGTTACCTTACTCCAGCACGTTGGAGAATCCGTACTGTTTAATGTAATCTACTGCAACCATATAAAATTGTAATTAATGAAGTGAGTTCAAACACTGCCAACCTGAGTCAAATCATACCCTTAAACAAACTACTGGAAAAGCAGCAGAAGAAGCTGAAGGAGGAGATGAAACTTGGCAATTCAGCAGTATGTTGGCCTTTTAGATCAAGAGTTTGCAGAATTTTGGAATTGGATAACTACATTTTGGCAAGCATATGTAATATGTTTATTTCCAAATGACACAAATCTTCACAGATGCAAGCAGCTCCTTGTGAGCAAGCTGTTAGCTCAAGTCATACATTACAAGACTCTTGCTTCAGCTTGTCCTAAAATTGGTAGTGCCCGCAAAAAACTTTCTTTTTCTAAGAGTCACACTGACGATGTGTCAACACGGCACAATGTGAAAGGTTATGACTCCTAGTCAGGCTTAAAAAAATGCCAAATTATATTGACACCTCTAAAAATGTCTCCATCTGATACACCTTGTATTAGTAGAATGGTGAGGGATCACTTTAATGTAAAGTAGAAATTAGCATTTCAGACAGTCCCTTTCCAATCTGGGGGGAAAAGAGACAATTTGAGCCCCACTAGCTATGACGTACTTCAGCAACAAACTCTTCAGTGTACACTCAGAAAGAGTGTTTAGCACAGTCAAGAATGTTTTGAATGATTATCGGAGGAGACTACTTCCAAAAAAATGTAGAAAAACTGATGTTCATCAAAATGAACTCCAAATTGTCAATGAGGATGTCAGGAACATAGAGCTACCTGCTGATATTGGCACAGTCCTATCTGGAGGCGTGGAGTCTAACGTACCTTTGGTCTTAACCAGGAACCCCCGCAAGGGAGTTTGAATTTAGCTGCAAGAGACTTGCAGATCGTGGTTCTCCAGGAGAGCAATTAGCCAGATAGATGGAGGTGAACAGATAGTCAGGGAAGCTGAGGTCAAGCCGAGCAGTCTGCAGAGTACACGAGGAGTATCCAAAGTAGCAGTCAGGCAGGCAGGTGTCAATTACCAGAGAAGACTTGCAAAATGAAAAGGAGAATTCAAAAGCAGTGTCAGGACAAGTCGAATCAGGACCCGCGGAGTCAGACCAAACGCAAGGAGATAACATCAATTCCTGGAGCTGGTGCCAGAGTCCTCCTTATATAGGGGCTAGAGACTATGCAATTACCACAGGTGGTGACATAAGCATGCGCAGAAAGAGCCGCTGGGCGGTCGAATTAATGCATCTGGTTTCTAGGCAACCACACATGGATTCCTAAGAAAGAGAATGTGGCTGTCCTTCTGAGGACGGATAAACATAGGGACGGCACCTGACAGTACCCCCTCCCTTCCTTCGGAGCTGAGGAGGACTGTGAGAGTCCTTGTGAAATCTTCTCATTAGCAGAGGTGTATGGAGATCTTTCCTCCAGACCAAAGCCTTTCCAATGGACCAAATACTTCATATGTCCCCAAGAGATGCAGAGTCTGGTATATGACTGATCTTGAACTTATCACCAGAAGAGATTTGAATTGAAGAGGGACGAGGCGGTAAGTGACAAAATTCATTGAGTATTACCAGCATCAGAAGAGAGATATGGAAGGAAAACGGAGCTTGAAGTTCACTTGATTGATGGCATGGGCAATACAAAAAGGACCATTGAAGCTTGGGGCCAATTTCATGGAACAAACTTGAAGTCTCAGATTTCGGGTGGATAGGCATACCTTATTACCAGGATGGAGAACAGGGAAGATCTTTTGATGCCGATAAACGGAGCGTTTATAACGCTGATGATAACGCTGACGATTTCAACAATTGTCCTTGGTTTGAGACCAAATGCAGGAAAAATCCTGTATTAATAAATCTGTGACTGGAACAGAGGAACTTGAGTTAGAAGAGAAGTCTGGAAATACGGGGGCAGTACCAAAAATAACGAAAAAAGAGGAGGAGCCAGAACACTTATGAACATGGTTTTTATGGGAATATTCAGCCCAGGGAAGAAGGTCACTCCATTTATCTTGATTTTCTAAGGAAAAACAACATAAGAAAATCTCAAGATCTTGATTCACCCGTTCCGTTTGGTCATTGGTCTGATGGTGATAACCTGAGGAGAATTTGAAGTCAAGACTCATACTCCTGCAAAAAGACTTCCAAAAGTGAGAAATAACCTGGACTCCTCAGTCCGATATAATTTCTCAAGGACAGCCATGGAGTCTAGTGATTTCTTTAATGAAGTGAAAGCCAACTGGGAGGCAGAAGGCAGACCAACCAAGGGAACAAAATGGGCCATCTTAGAAAAGCGGTCCATGACCACCCAGATAGTGCTGTACACAGTACTGGATGGAAGGTCTGTCATAAAACCCATCGATATGCTAATCCATGGTCGATCTGGAGTAGGAAGAGGATAGAGAAGACCTAAAAGAGAATTCCTGGGTATCTTATGTTGAGCACCAGCTATGCAAGCCGAGACGAACTTGCAAACATCAAGTTGGATAGTAGGCCAAATTCAGCATGTCTGGCAAGTTTAGAAGTATGAGTCAATTGCAAGGCTTTAAGTCGCAAGCAATGCTCCAAGTATGAAAACCTTGGAGGAGAGGTCTTGTAAGAAGTCTTTCTCAGGGCTATAACCCTGGCAGGATCAATGATGGGTTAAGGTTCGGGAGGAAGAAGTGAGTCAGAGTTTTCAAAGGAACATGACAAGTCATCAGCCTGAAGATTGTTAGAACCCAGTCGAAAAGTAAGGCTTAGGTTGAAATGGCCAAAAAAGGATGCCCATCGAGCCTGGCGCGGGTTCAAGCACTGGGCCTCTTGTAGATAGATAAGGTTTTTATGATCAGTGTATATGGTCACAGGGTGAATAGCTCCCTCGAGGAGGTGGCACCATTCTTCCAGAGTGGATTTAACAGCTAAGAGCTCTTTATAACTGGTGCCATAATTTCTCTCGCTGGAAGAGAATTTTCTAGAGAAGAACCCGTAAGGAAGATGACCTCCTGTAGGAGACTTCTGAAATAGAACAGCACCTATTCTAATGGATGAAGCATCTACCTCAAAGAAGAAGGGTTCCTGCTGATTAGGTTGGGAGAGCATCAGGGCAGAAGAAAAGGCCTTCCCTAAGGTATTGAAGCCAGCCACAGCCACAAGAGGCCAAATCTTGGAGTTTGCGGACTTCCGGCTGAGGGAAGTGAAAAGGGTAGAGAAGATCTTGATGAGTTGCTGATACTAAATTGCAAAGTTATTAATGGCAGAGACCTTCTCAGGGTCATTTTGCAGCCCGGATCTAGATACCAGATAAACAAAAAAAGGAACTTTGGATACTTTGAATACACACTTATCCAATTTGCAGAAAAGGCAATGCTGGCGAAGGCAGGTAAGTACCTTTTTTGACATGGAACCGATGAGGCAGCACGATGACTCAGGGGTTAGCACTCCTGCCTCACAGCACTGAGGTCTCATCATCATCATTTATTTGTATAGCGCCACTGATTCGGCAGAGCTGTACAGAGAACTCATTCTCCGGGTGCTCCGGTTTCCTCCCACACTCCAAAAACTTACTAGTAGGTTAATTGGCTGCGATCGAATTGACCCTACTCGCTCTCTGTTTGTGTGTGTATGTTAGGGAATTTAGAAAGTAAGCTTCAACGGGACAGGGACTGATGTGAGTGGGTTCTCTGTAGAGCGCTGCAGTATTAGTGGCGCTATTTAAATAGTTGATAATGATGATGATGAGAAGGTAAGTCTGGGGAAAATATTAAACTATCATCAAGATACACCACCACAGATACATATAGGAGGTCTCTGAAAATTTAATTCACAAAGGATTGATAAAATGCTGAGGCGTTACACAGGCCAAAAGTCATTTCTAAATACTCGTGATGTCCGTCAAGAGTTTTAAACATGGTTTTTCAATTCGCTCCCTTCAAATTATATGCACCGCAGTTTAGAAAAGATCTTGGATCCACTAAGAATATCAAACATTTCTGATATGACTAGTATGGCCTCCATTTCACCGACTAGGAGTGATTGTTTCCTGGACTCTTGGGAGAAGAATTCCTGAGAATTCCTAACATTTGTTGTGTTATGCCACTGGGCTTCCTGGTAAGTTGAAGATCATGTTTGCCATCCTTCTTCATATCCCATGGTGTTTCAAAAACATCTTGGCAGACTTTAACTGCATTCAGTAAACATACTAAAAGGGTTCATGCCTATGGAAATTCAGTCAATGCTCCCTGTTTTCATAAGGGGAGGTGAGGCTAATTTGAGGAAAAATATTGATGGAGGAAATTGCCTTATCTCATAACAAAGAAGATGGTGGTGCAAGACAAATCCAGAGGACACAAAGTAAAAGCATAAGTGTCAGAAGCTGAGGAAGTTTTGAATAAGTATAGTGGGAGAATGAGAACCATTGTTTCTGTTCCTGTAAACCGTAAAAGTACTGTCAAAGCGACAGTGTCACTCCATTCCATCAGCTCAGTTCACTTCCGTTCGCACCAGGTCCACCTTCTACAAACCACACAGACCCTTTTTGTCTCAACCCACCTGTACAGATATGCCTTCCATTCAGTTATATTCAATTGTTCATACATTGTTTCCTCTTAGTCAGAATGCTTCAACTACTGCTCACTTGAGGGTTCAAATTGCTCTACAAATCTAAACTTATGTGTTTGTAGAGCAAATGATAAGTAGGAGAAACTTAGAAGAGAGAAGGTGGATCTAAAGGAAGTAGCAGAAAAGCTAACTTCTGGTAAATCAGCATAAAGACAGGGCCATGATAATGACAAATGAGCTATCAGGCAACTCTATGACCCTGATTTGATAGTTCCTCATGCAAATAACTGTGTGTCTATTATGGAGATAATTACTAGACCTAAAAAAACTCATTACATGGCTTTTACATTGATTTTTATCCACACAATAAAGGCAACAAAGCTCCAGAAATTGGCTGATATATCTTGCTAAGAAACTGCAGACATAAGAGCCTTCCTTCTAGTCTCTTGTGCCTGAGCTAAACAGGGGACTGGCAGGCCCTTTAATCACAATTAAGATATAGATGGATATATTTATGATCCTGGATGGTATTGTGACGATACAAGGCTTAATCTCATTAACGTCTATGGACCTGATCAAAGAACGTTCTATGCCCTGCATAAGCCAAAGTCAGACAATCATCTGTTGCGATTTTAATATCATTACTAGGCCCAAAGACATGAGAGTTACCAGACTGGGGTACCCTACTGTGCTTATACTCTGTAGAATAAGTGATAGTTATGGGATAGATAATCTCAGCATAAAGTGGTTTCCATTGTCTTGTTCTTGAATTTCCCAATTATCACCCGCTAAAGTTTGAGTATTTTTAAGAAATCTGGGAAGTTTCCATCTAATTAGAAACGGTTTCTCTACCCCTTTGAAATATACAGAGCATTATTACTAGGTATGGCTATGGTTGCCTTAGCAGCCTTTGGCTACACTGAAATACTGACTTATATGTACTAGGATAGAATGCTATTGGATTGCCTCATTTCAAGGCTTTTTGCACCTATTCAGTTATAGAATAGCTAAAAGGCACTTCTCATCCATGTCCTTGACAACATAATGAAAAGCATTATTGTATGAGAAATATGAAATATGTTAGAATTGTTTATGGAATTGTCTATGGGTCAAGTCACTAATTGAGCACATATACTTTATCTATAGCCTTTGTGTTTCTACTGTATTTGAAGAAAAGAAAACCTTACATGCAGAGTACAAAACAGAAATTAGAAATTATAGACTTGCATTGAAAAAAATTCCCCATCCCATTTGATAAGTAATTACACTAAAAATCTATGTTTTAACTATTGTCTGAAAAGGGAACAATTGTCTTGTTGAATGAAAAGGAAGCATTGTGTTAAATTATGAGTTTCTTGCTCCAATTTATATTTTGAAAAAATAAATAACTACAATTTACTATAAACATTAAAGGTGATACACACTTGCTGTTGATGCTTTAATAAAGGTACAAACTTTAAAGCTCTTACTATTTTTTTTTTTATAAATTTTATTTTTCAAAGTCACATGCACATTAATATACAACTGACAGAATGAATATACAAAATGTTAATAACAAGATTATAACACAGGGTCTATGGACTGCAAGGAAGGAGGGTATTGCAGCCATCAGTCTGCTCCTATTTGGCAAGTTGCCACTGAAAGAATGTGTTTAATTAGTTTATTCTGATGACGAGATGCCAAGGGAATACCCATAGGGAGAAGATAGAATTTGGGCTCCAGGGGAATGTTCACCTGAAGAATTGATTGACTTTTGATCTCAATCCAGTAACTTGATATTTTTGGGCACATCCACCCTTTATGGAGGAATGTGCCTTAATGTGAGCACCCCCGCCACCATCGATCAGACGAATCGGGAAGGATTTTACGGAGATGCGAAGGCACATAAATATAGCAGCATATAGGTGTTCTCTTTAATTCGGACACATATAGAATTGGAGGCAACATTCTCATATATTTTAGACCATTCCTCATGTAATAACTCTTCACCAAGGTCCATCTCCAAGGCCAGTTCATGGCGGCCTCGAAGACTCAAGGTAGAGGAAGCAAGCTCGTAATAGAGTGTGGAAATAAGACCTTTTGTTGAAGATTGGCGTAGACACAGGGATTCAAAGGTAGAGAGGGGGCGGCAGGAGAGGCGGTCTTTAACAGCATTATAAAAATGATGTAATTGCAGAAACCGGTAGAAGTGTTTTGACGGAATTTGGAAACGAGCTTGAATGTCAAAAAATTGTGGAAAGGTCGTGGAGGACATTCGGTGATTAAGAAATCTTACTCCCTGCGAATGCCATGGGTGAAATAAGTTAGGATGAAGTCCCAGCATAAAAGCAGGGGAGTTAAATAACGGTATCACCGGGGAGGGATTAAAGGAAAGGCTAAATTTTTGAAAGGAAGAGTCCCAAATGGATATTGAATGTGAAATAGCTGTATGGAGTAAAAAGCGCTTAGAGCAACGAGACCTTGGGAGCCAAAGGAGAGAGGAGAGCGAGAGCAGCCCCAATTCCTCAGCCTCGATTTTAGACCAAACTCTGGATTCTGTTAAACCACACCATAGAACACATTGAGCGAGTTGGGCAGAGTATATGTGGAAATCAGGAATCCCCAGGCCCCCTCCCCATGGGGATCTCTGAAGAACTTTAAGTCGAACCTGGGGCCGCCTACCTGACCAAGCAAATCTAGTAACCTGAAATTGAAGAAGTTTAAAAACATAGGGTGGGATGTGAATAGGAATATTCTGAAAATAATAAAGCAATCTTGGGAGCATATTCATTTTGAAGGCAATAATGTGGCCAATCCAAGAAATATAAAGACGTGACCAAGTAGTGAGGTCTGACTTTATTTGGTCGAGAAGGCGGGGACAATTAGCTTGAAAAAGATGACGTTAATGTTTAGTAATAAAAACGCCCAAATATTTAATTTTATGGAGGCACCATTGAAGTGAAAAGGAACGCTCCAGTAGTCTCTTATCAGAGTCAGAAACATTAAAGTCCAATATCTCTGTCTTGTCTGGGTTGACCTTGTAGCCTGAAAAATAGCCATAAAGGTCTAACTCAGACAAGAGGGGAGACACTGAAGTGGTGGGATGAGTAATGGACAACAGAACGTTGTCCGCGTAGAGCGCAATCTTATGAGTAGAGGGGCCCACCTATATACCCGCTATCTCTCGGTTATTTCGGATCCTAGTGGCCAGTGGCTCAATAATAAGAGCGAATATAAGTAGGGAGAGGGGGCAACCTTGGCGAGTGCCATTCAAAATGGGGAAAAGCGTTGAGGTCAAACCATTAGCAGAAACGGTAGCTGAAGGGGAACAGTAAAGGGTCAAGATACCTGTCAAGAATTTGCCTGTGAACCCCATCACTCAAAGCACCCCCTCCATGAATAACCAGGAGATGCAGTCAAATGCCTTTTCAACATCGAGCTCCATGAGAAGGGATGGGAGGGTATCTTTGTGTATCGTATGGATCAGGTCAACAACCCTTCTAGAATTATCAGGGGCTTGACGCCCTGGGATAAACCCTACCTGGTCGGGATGGATGAGGGCTGGGAGGAGCTGGTTCAGCCTAGAGGACAGAATCTTTGCGAATAGTTTCAAATCAACATTGAGTAACGAAGTAGGCCTATAGCTGGCACAAAGAGAAAGAGCTTTCCCTGGTCTTGGAATGACAATTATATTGGCCCTAGTGGTGGTGGAATGGAAGGAAGTCCCCTCAAGCACTTCATTGAAAAATTTTGCTAGATGGGGGCAGAGGACCTCTGCAAACTTTTTATAATACTGGGGGGTGAGGCTGTCTAGACCGGGAGCCGATGAGGACTTCAAGGACTTAATTGCCGCTAGAACCTCAGGCAGGGTAAAGTCTGCATTCAGCGAGGATTGCCGCGCAGGAGTAATTTTAGAAAGGGGAGTAGATGAAAGGTAATCAGTCAGGGTGTGAGCCAGAGGGTCCTCATGAGAGGGAGGCGTATTGAGGTTGTAGAGAGTGGAATAAAACTTCCTGAATTCACTAACAATCGCTGATGGGTCATAAGTGATGTTACCTGAGGGAGATTGTCGTATTTTATCGATATGATTCAGGGCTAGTTTTTTTCGGAGTTTTCTAGCCAGCACAGAGTCGGCTTTATCTGCCTTATCATAGCAATGTTGTTGGAGTTTGTGCATTGTGATGGCTGCCCTATGGGAAAGAAGGGTGTTTAGCTAACCTTTCAGTGAGTCTGTCTGAGAAAGCAGGGCCAGGTCATGGTAGGTTTAGTGCTGCGTGAGAAGCGAGGCTATTCTAAGTTCCAAGACGGAGACTTCCTCTTCCACTTTTTTTCTAACAGCCGCAGACTGACTAATCAGTTGACCCCGTACAGTAGCTTTATGAGCCTCTCATACAATTCCTGGAGCCACTTCAAGGGTTGAATTCTCCAAAAAGTAGTTAGTAATGGAGGTCCTGATATCTAAACAAGTGGATCTGTTAAGTAAAAGTGAGTTGTCTAGACCCCATCTACTACGTTGCAGGGGTGGTTTAAGGAGATCTAGAAGGAAGAATACGCTTGAATGATCAGTCTAGGTGAGAGGGGTGATGCCTGCTTTTATCACATGACGGGTAAGTGTATGCGAAACATGTAACATATCTATACGTGTGTATAGTTGATGAGGTACAGAAAAATGGGTGTAGTCCCTAGCATCCGCATTACAGAGCCTCCATGAGTCATATAGGCGGTGATGTGAAAGCAGCAAGGACAAGCAAGTGGAATCTGGGGAGGGGGAAGCGCCCCGCCGAGAGGAGGAGGGAGGAAACCTGTCAAGGACCAGATTAAGGGTTGCATTAAAGTCACCGCCAATGATGATATGACCCTGCGCCAACCGCTCAATGTGTTTAAAAATTTTGGTGAAAAAAGATTTTTGTCTCTGTTTTGGAGCATATATTGAAATCAGAGTGACAGGAGCAGAACGGAGAATGCCACTCACTAGCAGAAAGCGGGCCCCCTGGATCTGCGTGGGTCTTGGAATGAAGAAAGGTATCAAAATAGCAACGCCCATTTCTTGCAAGCCGCTGAGTCAAAGTAGGTCTGAGGGAACTGGTTACACTGTGGACTCCAGTGAAATGAGTTTCTTGCAGAAATACGATGTCTGCTCTCTCTCTCCTACAGGCTCCCAGAAGAATTGTGCATTTACGTGGAGAGTTGAGGCCATTCACGTTGACGGAAAAAATCTTCAAAGCCATGGCAGTATTAAGGTGCCGGATCTCAATTATGGCACTAGACACATACAAGGGGAATATAGCCAAGTAGAGGGATGGATCGTAGCCATTAGAGAAAGAGGAGAGGAAGAAAGAGAGAAGCAGCCCAATTGGACGAGTGAAAGGAATCCTGAGAGGATTCAAAAACATTATAGAAAACCAAAACATAGCAAAGTCAACAATTTCTGAGGGTGCGTGAGGGGTGGTCCTAGGTCTTGGACAGCGAAAGAAGCCGCTGAAACCCGGGGGAAACCCAATGAAAAGACTTTTTGCCGAAAAGAATAATTCCTGCCGTAGAACAGTGTGCAGAGGGAATATAACATATAAATTAACCACTTAGAAATATATAGAGATGGGAGGGGAGCAAGGGAGCAAAGGCAAATAAGGTAAGGGGGGGGGGGGGAAGGGGTGCATCAGCCCATTAGGGAGTAGGGTGGGGAGGCAAGGCGGCAAAGGTTTGGACCACAAAGTCTCATATAAACTAATGCACGTTATTATGGAGTGTTCTGTAGTTGAGAATTGTACCTAGTAGAAGAGTAGTATGCTAAGGAAACAAAATATTTTGGTTAAATGTATAGAATCTTATCATGTGGGGGTAGGGTGGGAAAGGGAGGAGGAGGGGGGGGGAAGGAAGAGGAGGGGGAGGGTGGTGGCGAGGGGAGAAAAGAGAAAAAAACAAAAGAAAACAACAACATGTGGGGGGGGGGGAGACAATAGCTCTCCAAGCTAGCAAGTCAAAGGGCAATATGGTGCAGACAAAATGACAAAACTTCTAGTAGCATTGGTGGTTATAGGAAGGCAAAATATTATGAAGTACTGAAAACTAAACAAATCCAAAAAGACATTTTTCTAAGAGAACTAAACTGAGTAATATACTTGGTGCCTTGAAAGAACTGGCGAAACCAAAGATAAACAGACATGGTAATGAGTTCCAACTGGTGTTAAAAGTCCAACTGAAAAAGAAGGCAATTAAAGAGAAAAACATGCACAAGTGTAGACATATCAAGTTGGCTCTACATCCCGAGGACATCGTCTAGAGGAACGGGACCATTCGGGTTGAGGGTGCGCTGGGTGTTGGGCCGGAGATTTTTATTTTCAGTTATCTAATTTGATACAGGTGTAGGGGTTCAAACATTACACTACCTCTATATGGGCTGACCCAGACGCTCTGTCCAAGCACCAAGTGACTAAAACTATGTCTAATTTGGCCACACATGACTGAATATTGTGAGGTCCATCTGGTATGTAAAACAGAGGAGACACAATGCAATATCCTGTTTGGTGGTAGGGTTGTAATAAGGGCTACATGGGCCTGGAGCTAAAAATTATTATGTCTCTTGTTCTTCTGGACGAATACTTTCAGAGAGACAGTCTCTGCAGAGGCGCAGAGTGACTGACAGTGAGTGGCGGGAAGATGTGTGTAATGTCACCGTTGCTGGCATGGAGGAGCTACCCTGTCATCGGCATGCCGCATGGTACTGCTGGTACTGATATTCACTGTAAGTGAAGCCAACTGGCCAGCAAACGCATTAATTATGAGTCAAAATGATCAGGCCTACCAAGAGAGGCTTTCCCAATCCTGGCCCACATGATTCAATCATTAAACAAACAGAGACTAATAAAAAATATATTAGGCACTGATCTTGATGGGCCTATTTCAGTGTGGAGGCCTGGAGCTGCAGCTCCAGCAGGCCCATTATTAATCTAGCCCTGTTTGGTGGCATGGAAGTGTCTAGATTTCCACCAAAGCACATAGGTCTCTGGAGCAAGATGGTTGCATCTGCAAAGGAACAAAAGTTTGTATCGGTCGATGTAGAGCTGCTATATATATATATATATATATATATATATATATATATATATATATATATATGCTGTCCAGGGCACCTACTTTTGTGAAGCAATTAAAAAGGGAGATTTTTTTAAATGAGATAAAGTGGTGGAGAGGGCACATTGTCAGCTATGTTTCTTTGTGAAAGCATGCACTACCATTTTCACTATGAAATGCACTTAAACCAGCTCTGAGCTGGCAGCTATTTGACTTGATCTGATACTTTTAATGAAACTTGTCCTTCAGCTGAGAATTGCACTTCTATGCACACTTTGTCATTTGTAAAGAAATAGAATCAAGCACACAAAAATTCCACATCTACTAAAGGCATGTCTGATGTCCTTTCTCTCTCATAATTAGGTGGTGTCTCTTATAACTGGATATGTACCTTGAAGTGCACTGGGAGCAGGGCCGGATTAAGGGAATGGAGGCCCCTGGGCTAAGGGCGCCTCCATTCCCCCGTGAGGCCCCCAATGTGAGCCACCCACTGCCCCCCGTACCCCGTGAGGGCCCCCCCCAAGTGCTTACCTGTCACTGTAGTCCTCCGTCCCCGGCGCGATGTAAGCTCCTTACTGAGGAGATCTCGCGAGAGTTCACTCGCGAGATCTCCTCAGTAAGCAGATTACTGAGCGCCGGGGACGGAGCACTACAGTGACAGTGCTCAGCAGCATTGATCGGGCTGGGGGCGCCCCCGCCCCCGGACCGATCAATAATGCTGCTGAGGACTTTGAAGGGCCCCCTGGATGCCCGAGGCCCCTGGGCTATAGCCCAGTTAGACCTCGGGTTAATCCGGCCCTGACTGGGAGGTTCATGTAGACATACCAAAGCAATTTGTTGTGTGAATCCAGTGCATTTTGTAAATGAGGTCCAAGGACCACATATCAGACTGCTGTCACCTTCTGCTTGAATTTTCAAAGTCCTGATTAACATGTTTTTAAGCCCGATTTAACGTTAATAGGGATTGGTGGTCATTTTGGTCCCGCGCATATGGCAATTTGTGATTAGTTTGAACAAGGTGGAAAGGGAATCACTGTATGTTTAGGACAGTATTAGAATAGTGATAGGCAACCTAATACACTTCATGGGCTGCAGGACCCTTTAACATTCAAAAGGACTGCACATAGGAAAGGGCTGGCAAATTGTAGCCCGGGGGCAAGACTTGACTTGAGCAGTCAATTAGGAACAATTTAAAGGGAAAAAAATGAAGGTGGCTCAGTGACCCAGCCCTCAAGTAGTCCACTATGAGACCGGCCTGTGGGGCAGATGCCTCCCTGACCCCAGTCCAGCCTGCCCCTGGCTGCACATTACCTGTAACCTCAGTTAAAAAAATATGTTTATCCAAAGCGATGGTAGTCATTTTCGCGATTAACATAATGCCGACAGTTACTATACCTACATAAAACTCCCGATGCTTAAATGTTCAATAAGAAATAAATATAGACTGACCTTAAAAGAGACACACAACATAGCCGACAGTCTTCACCTAAATTCCGAAGACTGTAAATCCCGTCATTTTAAAATGGCGACCGTGAAATTGGCGCTTTTAAAGCGTCAATGAGGAGTCCAACCTGCCGCCGTTAAGTCTTAGGATTTGGGTTAGGCTTAGGGTTAGGGTTAGTGTTAGACTGCGGGACCCGGCATTGCCGCATTAAAAGCACTTTAAAAGCACTAATATCACTGTCGCCATTTTAAGTGGCATGAAAATGGACAGGATTTCCGCTCTTCGAGATTTAGTAGAAGACTGTTGGCTTTGTTGTCTGTCTGTTTAAAGGTCAGTCTATATTTATTTATTATCGGACATATAAGCATCAGATTTTTCATGTAGGTATAGTAACTGTCAGCATTATGGTAAACGGCCAAACGCACCCAACCTATCCAAAGAAAGGGAACCAATGTAATAACATATTGGCAAGCTTTTTAATGTAAGATAAGCAAGAATTACAAGGTATAATAAATAACTCTGACAGTTTAATGTTACTTCTGAATGACCAGATTTTCCACCAGCTTTTGAAAATTATGTACGAGTCTAGAGCAGGCACAATGCTACTCTGCAGAGAGGTTTCCATACATAACCTGCCGCCTTTGTTGTATTTAGTGTGCCTCTTAATACAGAATGTCTACTTACATGTAAGTGAAAAGAAAAATAGACAATAACTTTGTAGCGCACTACCTATAACTTCCCTTTCAACCACACAGCTCCTTGATGAAGATGAAGGAGGGACTCCATATGGTGCAGGTTGCACATCCCTCCTCCTCTGATGTCAGATATGTTGTTTGCGCTGCGTACCTTACGTGCATTATGCAGAGGAGAAGAGCAAGAAAAAAGGTTAGTACTATAGGAAGGCACTCCAGTTCTATGTGGGGTAAAGAGGAGGTCACAGAGGAGGTCACATTATTACGAAGTTGCCATCTCTGGTCAAGGAATAGAATCAAGATTTTACTACAAGCTATTACTTTTTTTTAGAATGCATTAGATAAATAATAGCTCGAATCTGATTGGTTGCTATAGGCAACACCTTCATTTTTTCCTTTTTGGAAGGTTTGATAAATCTACCCCTTATCCTCTGTTTTATGACTTGTTGTGCCTCACACATTGCCCAGCTTTAAATTAGATCTGGGGCTGTGGGTGATGCTCAGAACTGATTAAAGCAGAACTTAACAGCTGGGACTGATGGAGTGTCAATCCGAGAAAAGAAACAAAGGGGTATAAAGAAGAAAAGTGCATAGGGCCGCAGGTGAGGGCTTGGAGGACTACATGCAGGGCGTGATTAAGGGTTCAGGTTGTCCTAAGCTAATACTCTCATATTGACCCCTCGCCTTCCACACCAGGCTGATATACAGTATTTAAAAATGAACACGTCCTTACTTTAAAATCCACCTTCCTTCACCACCACTCTCACACCAGTAATGCTTTCTGTTACTGTGTTTTCTAAACTAAGCTCCACTTATCTTTTTAAAAGTGTCATGGCAATCTTTGTCACTAAATTCATTAAAATCAGAACTGTATAGCAGAACGGAGGCATGAATGAGCGCGACTGAGGCTGAAGATGTAAAGGATGCGGGGGCTGTCACCATACTTGTCTCTCTTATTCGCTTATTGTCAAGCGCACACCCAACTCATTGTCTTCAGTATTTACCGTGGGATTATGTCAAGATTAAAACCTTACTATGTTTTTCCTTCAAGTTTCCTTTTTACTTTGGAGGACAACTATTCTCTATATTTTAAAAATAATTTCATTTTATACCTCTCCCGGTCACAATTTTGCACACTCCAAAATTTTCCATACCCCAAAAGCCTTTCACCCTAGGCTGCAGCCTAGTCATTCTATTGGATAATCAGGCCCTGGCTCCATGTGGTCCTAGCACTGCCTGTTGCCCATCACTGCTTTAGGCTAAGGAAATAAATAAATAATTAAATAAATAAACAAATAGATTGTTGCAATCGTCAAGTTGTTTTGAGGTTCCCATTTAAATTTATTTGCAAACAGAGTGTGTTCTTTACAGGATTAAGATTTTCTTTCTTCCTTTTGTGTGTAGTTACAATTTTACAGCATATGGAATATCATACTATGTTAAGCTTACCAAGCATTATAAAAATTGTCAACCCCATCAGGATAGTTTAGATCCGTCAGAATAAAAGACCACTTACTATTAAGTACGCGGTCATTCTGGACACTAGCTCATTTGTGGTGGGAAGCTCCTATGGATCAGTCCGTATTGCTTCTCTGTTTAGTTTTTCGTTTTATTAAACCCATATTAGTTTACGTCCGATCATGAAAAGTTAGGTAAGTATATCTTACCCTACACTACTTTATTAGGGGGGACGTTCTTTATTTCTATAGAGGACTGCTCCATTGTTTATTTATAAATGCGGCAAAACTTTAGTATTTACTTATAAAGGGGGAACTTTATTTAGTTCATTATCAAAGGGGCACGATTTTTATATTTCATAATCACAGGCACAATTAATTTATTATTTTACTATAGGGGGTACAATTATTATTTTCTTTCCCTGGTACCTACTGGCCAGGGGTACCAGGAGGAGCCCAATGCTACTTAGTATTGGGCTGGGAATCCTTAGGTGCGGGGGCCCCTACGTTTGTTGAGGCTCCCCTAATGGAGGACTCAGATTGATGCTAAATAGCATGGCCCATTACTGTATGGGATGGAGGTGAGTTTTTTGGACATTAGTAACACATGCAATTTAGGGGATTTTAAACTGCCATAAATAGCCTCACATTGTCCGTTTCCCTTTACACCCTTCATACCGATGGTGTGGTTTAAAACACTCCATAGTAAATCTAGCTCCAAATCTTTTCTCTAAAGATAAAAAAAACATGTGCGATATGAAAAGCTTCAAATATTATTATTGGGTGTCACAGTGGATAGCATTGCTGACTCACAGAACTGTGGTCATGGGGTTTGATTCTAAGCAGGGACCTATTTGTGTAGAGTTTGCATGTTGTACCCGAGTTTGTGCGGTTTCTCCTGGTGCTCCAAAAATAAACTAGCAGCTTAGTTGGCTTCTGACAAAATTAACGCTAGTGTATGTGTGTGTGGTAGGGAAAATAGTGAATAATAATGATTAAATGCTCTCTATAAAGCGTAGCATAATATGTTGGCCCTACATAAAAAAAATTGTAATAAATAATTATTATGCACTTGTGAAACAAAATAATACCAATAGAAATGCAATTGAGTGAACTTCATATCTCTTGCTGTGTAGAATTGGCATACTCATTTCTAACCAAACACCTTACAAATAAGATAGTAAAAATGTTCTAAAGCACAAAGCACACTTTCAGTAGCATTCTTCCCACTGAAACTTCTGGTTTTTATCATGAATGCCCTATAGATTCATTCCTCTATATCCCAGTAAGAATTGTAATGCGTTGACCTCTGACTCCTCTTTCTCCCTACAGAATTCTGTGATAACTGTACAGTACTTGACCTATTGATGGAATACTGCAAGTATAATTGTGTAGAACTAGTACAGGCTTTCTAAGAAAAAATAAACCATCAATGCAAATCTAAATATTTAAACATTTTCTTAGTGTATTTGTTGACTGATATTTATTGTCATGCTCTCATTAAAAACATGCCTTGTGCTGCAAATTATAGACACATTTTCTTACAATAAACATTACAGTCATTTGCTACATACTGTTGAATATATTTTCATTATTTTTAACTCAAAATTTTTATTGAACAAGCCAGGGTGACAAACGTATATCAGATAACAGGGAGTGAAAATCCAAACAATATCAATGTACATAGTAAAAACGCTATGCGTAGTAAAACATGGAGGTAAAAATGGAAACTAAACAATGCAGTTTCAGAGTATTTAGGAGGATAAAGGGTAGGGAAAGAGACAAAGAAAGGAGGGGTGGTCATCAGTTGTGGTGATTCAGGGAAAAGAGGGAGCCTCAGATCAAAGGCATAGAGGAAGCAAGGAATGTGACTTAGAGTGCAGGAAATTGATGAGCAGGAATGTCAGGCAGGGAAGAGATGGCCTAAGAGGGGATGAGCAGGATACATTATAGATACAGCCAGGCAACCCAAACTTGGTGAAACTTGTCCTCTTTATCTTGTAGGTGAGAGGTGATTTTTTCCATGTTAGCAATGAACCAGATGTAGGATTTAAGAAAAGAGATGCGTGTTGATATCGGCACGTTTCCAGAATTTGCCTATCAGGCAACTAGCGGCTGCCAAGACATGCAAGCCAATTTCCGTGAGTGATTGTTGATGCCTTGTATAGGATATAGAGGAGGAAGGACCATAAATCTTTCCTGGTAGCACGTTGGAGGAGTCCTACCAGGAAAGATAGGAGGCTACTAACTTTGTCTTAGAAGGAGGATATGACAGGGCATGACTACCAGATATGTAAGAGTGTACCTTTATGCCCACAGGGGATACATTTTTAGTGAGCCTATCAGATGTTCGATACCATCTATAGCAGACCTTGACGGCATTTTCCTTAATTAAGGTAGATATGTAACTGGAGACCACACTCATACTGATGGTTTTGCAGCAGTCCTCCTTAGGAAAGGGGGGCAAATCTTTTTGCCATTCCCTCTTGTGACCATTCCCAGAAAGGAGCATATCATCCAGGAGTAAGTTATGAAGAGAAGAAATCATGCCCCTCCGTAACGGAGAGGAGAGACAGTGGAACTCAAATGGGGAGATCAGACGAGGTGGCTTGCCTGACTGGAAAGAGTGGAGGAAGTGCCTAACCTGTAGGTTCTGAAAAAAGGCGGACAATCTGGTTGTTTAGAACAGAGGGTGTCAAAAGCTGTGAGTGTTCTCTGGTCCAAGAGGTCTCCAACAAATCAAATACCAGAAGTGGTTCATGCCTGAAAAAAGGTCCTGACCATGCCAGAAGGGAAGGTGAGTTATGCCATAGGGGCATAATGGACAGAGGAGTTGGAGGGATGGAGAGATGGCTGCCTCAGTGTGCTCCTGCTACTCACCGCTGCTGGAATAGCTGCCTGGTAGAGAATCCGGTGTAGTGAAGCCAGCAAGTGCCGCTCCGGAGGAGGAAAGAAGCAGGGACTTTGACCTTGATTTCCGCTGGTCCAAGTAGCACAGGCTACATCTCTGGGTCAAATGGGTGGGAGAAGGCACAATCGGGGTGCCTCTTGCTAAAGTAGACACTGCTTATGGAAGGAAGCGGGGCAACTGGATCAAGCGAGAGCCAGGTAGATTCTGGGGACCATGCACCTGCTAATTGAGCTTGGGGTTTCTAGCGCAAATTAGGCTGCGGAGCTCTGGGGTGAATCAGAATGGTGTTGAACACCAGTGATGGTATTGGAGGGTGCCGCTCGTTCCCCACAGTGACAGGAGAGCTCAGGTGGACCTGTCAGGAGCTTGGAGGTCCTTGATATTTGCAGTGTGGGGAAACACGGGGCCATCAAAAGGTGTGTCTGTTTAGAATGACTGCCAGACCACGCCTGCTATTGAACATTTTTTATACAAAGTAGGAGCCCCTATAAGGCATTTGACATCACACTAGTGGGCCATCATACCTCTGTGCAAATTATGTGGGATAATTTGCAATTGTAGGGTTTAAGAGTACAACACCATGTTTTAAGTAAAGACCAGCCTACATTTATACATTTATACATTTAAGCTTCCATTTTAATGATGTGTGACAGCTTGTTTTTAGAATCGGAGGTGAAAAGGTCAGACTTCTGATAGTATAAATATAGTTCAGATATTGAACTAGGTCTATAGTTAGAAATTAGCCTTGGGCTAATGTTAGGTTTAGGATAAAAGATCGGGGACTAAAGATTTAAGACTTTTAGGTTAAGGCTTATATCATTTACATTTTTGTTTCAATTTCATGTTTTACAATTTTCCTAGTCAAATATCTCACTATTTAAACTATGCATTTGCAAAATATTGCTTTAAATTCACAAAATATTATTTTCTGATCTGAATCTTGTGACAGAGTTTAACAGGAACAGTTTGCATAAAACAGCCTATGTGATATGAATATTAAATAGTCTGTTCAAGAATGTTTAAAGGAACTGGAAAAACTACAAACTATCCCTGTTCTGGATGGTTCATTGACATGCATTGTAAGAAATTTAAAATATTTGAGATCTTTATTTACAGAAGGGTAGCTCTTGACAAATATTTCTACAATGGTCTTTAGATCTTCATTTCAAAAATACTATAGAACTAAGGTTAACGTTAATCAAAGGGTCTTTTCAAAGTTAACTATACTAAGAAAAATAATGTGACATTCCCAACCCTCCTCAATTCATTCCTCATCACTTACCTTATATGGATGGTGAAAGCAACTGTACAGCAAGTGATTTGATCAAGGTCAAAAAAGTGTTATTCCACAATTTAGATCATGTTCTCTAACAAGTCTCTCCTTATTATTGTGCTCAATGGTCGTAGTAGGAGCTTAGAAATGGTGATATGAAAATTTAGACGTGGCAGTATAGAAAATGTAAGTGGAGTTTGATAATGAAGGCAGTAGAAGCAGTGGCAGTTCAACTACTGATTATAATATCTAATCATTACTGCTCCAAATGCTATACTGGTTTATACAAGTCCTAATTTTTACAGTTCCAATTGTATTGTGCAAATCAAATGTCGGTATTGACAGTGGTCCCCGGTGGGCAAAAGGACTTGGTCAAGAACATTAAGGAATGTGTCTGGGTGGATCAACCGTTTCAAAGCAAATGAGTGGCAAAGCAGATGCGTGATCAAATACATCTCAATGTTTTTTATTGCAATTATTGGAAGGTGTGACAGTGTTACATGGAAGTTTACATTTTTAAATTAGCTTTTCAGATTTTCCTGTTACAACTATATTACCTGTTAGCTCAATATGTTCAAGTTCATAATGAATATATCTAATTATTAGAACTTGTTTTGAGCCTCTGTGCATGTATATATCTTTCAATGTTTTCTGCTCAAGACGTGATTGTAAATATCCATTAATATATTTCTGATGATTGATATTGTTGACATGCAGTTGTGTGTTAATGATTTGCTGCTGATTGGAAAACTTATTAAAGCAATCAAATTGTAATTTTCTTTATCTTGTCAGTCCACAATTATGTAGTGAATCTAAATTACTTTGGGTTAGCCATTTAACAATTCTAAACATCTCCCTAAACAAGGTCCACTTTGCCATTTGTGCCACTGTGTTATTGTACGCTAGTTTGCCTCGTATATGCCAATCACAATAATTCTAATCATTCTAGAAAGTTTTGGAGATCACTAATATCATTAAGTATGTGGACAGGTATCTGATTAGGAGAATGCTATCATCTTTTGGATAGAATGTGGAACATAATTGCATTCACCATCTCTACTACTATAAGGTGAATACCATTTGAAACCTGTCACAGTGTGTCTCTAATAACATTCCAATACACTACTCATAATGTTCTTTACTTGCCCCCTATGCCAATTTGAAAACTGATTTGATTGTAAAGTGGTTTATATGCAAACTTGGAGAGGACCATAGCATAACAAAATGTTTCATATGCATTAACACATTTGGATGTGCATATTTGAAGTATTAAGATATTGTAAACAAAATTGTCAATGTTTGACTAACTTTCTAATTCACCTTTGGTTAAATGTTAAGTGAGATGGTGCATTTCAGAGTGATGCAAGTCAAAGAAACTCCACCGCCCAATTCAGCATTACACAAGTCAGCCTTCACCAATGGTGAAATCATGCTGAACTAATAAAGTATAAATACATCAGGACTGTTTCCATATCCCTTACTTATTTGATTATAAGGAGTTACCACTTCTATATAAAACCAGAATCTTTGGCAGTTTTGTCGGGAGCATTAATGCGCGTGACAACACTGTGACAAAGAGAAAAGACATCTGAATTAATTTCAGAGGAATAGTTGTTGCTGATAATTAGTCTATAGCTATGTCATCTCCATTGAGAAATATTGTTTACGTGTAGGAATTATTGAAGACAGTTACCAATCTACTCAGAAGCTAATCATTTTGCCAAACGAAAATGACTGAACAAGCATGGCTTTCATAGAAGGGTGGCCCTTTGACTCAAAAAATACAGTATGTCTTAGGTATGCAAAGTTGCATATGGATGAAACACAAGACTTTTGAAACAACTTCCTCTGGACAGATAAAACCGAAGAGGAGTTGTTTGATGTTAATGCAAAATTGCCTATTTTGCAAAAATCAGACACATTTTCATGCTTTGCAGTGAAACACTGTGTTGAATCCCATGATGTCCTATAAAGTGATGTCTATAGTAGTGTTTGTGAGGAGCCATGAAACTCTGCAGTTGTCAATAAAGAGGATTAGGGTCGTGGTAATAGACTGCAAGAGAGCATTTGAAAAATATGTTGGTAGAGGTGGAGAAGAAAGTGTATATATTTTTTTAAGCTTATTGGGAATTAAGAATAAGCAAGGGAATGGAAATTAAAGTGTTACTTACTTGAGTTAGCACCGTTGTGCTCCTTTCCCACTCTGATGTTTAGGTGCGGGCGCGTATCTCACTCAAACTTTTACTCCTTTCCTGAAATTGAAATCAGATCGCTGTTGATGTCATTGGTGACAAAATTAAAAAAAATGTGCTTGTATTTAAAGAGCACTCTGAGCACTTTTCAGTGTCAGAGTGTAAGACACCATCCTTGCTTCAGAGTTTTGGTTTTCTCTTGTGTTCCTCTGTGTTACTGACCTTGGCTAGTTTGACTGCACATCTGATATTTAAGTAAGCCCCAAACTTTCTTTAATGTTCAGCCTACTAGTACCAGCCTGTCACAGGAAGAGGCAGATCTGAGGGCTGCAACTTGTAGACCTCCAGCTGCTAAGCCCAACCTTGATGAATCAGGCCATGTGTCCCTATTCTGCCAGTACTGATCTTGGTTGACAAGAATCCACCCCCTCTTGACCCAAGAGCATGACCGAAGGTAGCACAGGGGACAGTGGAGGAGAGGTAGACAAGATAGATGAACCAGATAGGTAACAAAAGAGAGAAGGGACAAAAAAGAGACCCCAGTGAGGGAATGTAGGGTACATTAGAGGAGAAACACATTTTTGTGGTAACTTGCTACAGTTGCAATATTTTGAAAATATAACTATTGAAAAGACATCATTTGAAGAATATATATTTGTTTATTCATTTATTTGTGCTAGCTCTCCCCGTATGAATCAATACAAAAGTTGTTTTAATGTGCTACAACATGAAAGCTGTACGCCCCCCCACACACACACACACACACATACAAAAACAACGTGAAGTTTACAAAGCTGTTAAGATATATTCTTTTTCTTTTTTTATGCTGTTCAAAAAAATTTTTTTTAAGGGGTTGACTCAGTTACTAGTGATATGCCAGAGTGGTCACAAAGGCACTCATAGGTGCGCAGGGAAAGTCTGTGATGTTGGGATACTGGAAATCAAGGTAATGTTTGGCAGCACATGGCTTTTAAATGATACAGCCCCTAAGAGACAGATTTTTTTACAAACTCCAAACTTTTTCCAGTGTGATCAAAACACTGATATTTATAGCAACTTGAAATGTATCAATATAATTTTTTCATCTCTGAAGTGACTTTTATTTTGAAACGATATAAGACATTGAATAAAAAGAAGTTGAATTAAAGTGCTATTATAATGGAAACAACAGAGACTTTCATACAAATGGAAGACTTGGAGTAGACTTACTAAAGCTTCTAAAAAGGAAAGATATAGGTGTTGCCCATAGCAACCAATCGGATTTTAGCTATATTTAGTACATTCTAGAAAATTATGGCTAAAGTCTGAATGGTTGCTATGGGAAACACCTCTGCTTTTCCTTTTTAAAAGTTTAAGAATAATCTACCCCTGCGCCTTGACAACATACACTGTACCTTGTCCAATTTGCTCACGCACAAATATTATTAGGTATTTAACACAGAATACAGTACATATTTGTAAACACAACTGGGAATTCAGATAAACAATGACGAGTCACTGAAATATAATCAAATCTATTAATGGAGAAATTGTTAAGCAATAATACTTTCATTTAAATGTAAAAGGTATATTTTAATATTGGCAGCAATCTTTACTAATTGCATTCATTTAATAGTGAACACAGTGGGCCTGACTCATTAAGGAACATAAGTTCTGTTGTGTGCCATATTTTGCATTAAATTGCTCTATACATGGTCAAAAACAGACTATATGTCAGTGAACCCAAGTGCATTAAAATCATCTTTGAATGCAAATGATACTTCCAACAGTCTACGGTTTGAAAGGAGGAATGAGAGAGGAAAGGGGCGTATGCACGTAGGCAATGTACAGTTAGGGCATGCCAAGGTCCAGCGCACACACATTCATCTGATCCAAGTTCTGGCCGCATCTCAGGTAAGTGATTTTTTTGCTATATTACTTGCACCAGCTACAGGGCAGGCGTAAGTGCTGATTGAAAGTGATGGCGGTAGCGTATGCATTCCAGAACTTGCTTACAATTAAGAGCATTTGTAAAAAATGCATTTATGTACTGTAGGCTTTAAGAACATCCTGATATATGTATTTCATGTTTAAAAAAAAAAATATTTTAATGTAATTTTATTACTGATTATATTATTAACAGGTGTTAATGTAATTAATATTTTTTTCTATGTGTTCTGATGGGACTTTATAGTGAACATATGCATTGTGCTTACCCTGCTGTGTGTTGTGTCTGTCTGCAGACGGAAAGTACCCTATAGCCAGAGTGTACTTATACTCCTATTCAAATAGAAATGAATCTTGAGATCTGCTTGTACTTGAATATGGGGTGTACATGCATGCAATTTCCATCCATTTAAAAAAGAAAATGCAGATTACATTCCCTTTGCATTCAAATCAGGCCCGATATCTGATTTCTAACTACTACAGCCTCACACCACAAAAATATAATATGTTGTCCTTAAAAGTATATAGTAACAACGCTATTAATTAACATTAAATAATGCACAATGATGCTGTGATAATTTGTACATTTTTTATTCTGTAAAACAAGGCATTTGTGTTGCTAAGTGTGGACTACATGGACAAAAGCAAAAACGAACAATTTATCATAGTACAATTGTACTTTCACTTGGGAAGAATATCTGAAAAATCAATGGTTCAAATGGTTTACAAAGAAATAGAAAATATAGAGTATAACATAAAAAACTTGGCTTGTTTATATCAATAAACAAAATTATTAAAATACAGAATAAAACATCTTATAGTATTTATTAAAACATAAGTCTTTAAATATATTGTTCTTAAAAGTATACAATAAGAATGCTATTAATTAAAATTAAATGCACAATGACACCGAGATATTTTGTACACATTTTATGCTGCAGAACAAAGCACTGGAGCACATGGACATAACCAGAAATGAACAATGTATCACAGCATAATTTAAAAATTGTGGTTGTCATGAGAAGAGAAAAGATTGACTTTTTGCCTATCCATTGAAAACTACCAATAGACTTCAGTGTGACAAATATATAGGTAAAGAGCAAATAATCCCATTTTATTTTTCAAGATAAGTATTTCATACACTTAACTATATTGCTATTTCTATCTGAAATTCATTTTACATATGATGCCAATTACATAATTAGCATGTTATTCTCTCTTGAATTTTGTTTCTATGCAGCATACTCTTTAACCTTGTCATTGTTCATTAATCTGAAAATGAAGGGAATTGCACTTGCAAATCAGCAGAGGGCAAAATATGAAACTGAAAAATCACATGCAATTTCAAAAATACATTCCATACCAGTCACACTTGTTTTATTTACTGGTGCGCATAATTTTCATATCTAATCAATTGTCATTTATCCTGGGTGAGGCTGAAGCCATTGGCAGCAACTCCTCATACTATTTGTCATGCTTGATTAGCTACTGAAACAATACAAGTGAAAAAAATACATTGCCAAACGGCTTAAGGAAAGGAAAGTGTAATAAATAAGAGGGTTTGGAAGGGGATGAGAGGGAGGGTCTACAGTGAAATTAAAATAATGGTACAATATGATTAAAATAAAATTACAAATTCATTTTATGTCCAGCCTACAATTTACATACATTAATATGTAGTCAAGGGCATATAATGTGCGAAAATGGAAAACTAAGTAACCTGACAGTATGGTTAAAATTGAATTGAAAGAAAAGTATACAGAAAGAAAAGACAAAAGAAGATCTGCAATAGGGCATTGATTAGCTATATATAGATCAATTATATTGTGTGGTTTAAAATCTAGCTATCTAGCTTTCAAATCGATTAAATTCAGGAACGTATTTGCTAAAGCTGGGTACCCACATATGCAATCTTACTTCAGGTGCAATTTCAGTAATGACTTCACCAACGATTGAAAGTCCCAATGAGCATGCTGATCTGTGGTCTTCATCTCTCATAACCATCTGCTGAAAAGATTGTGACACTGTACACATGTCTGCCTACGCTGCTGGTTGTGAATGCATACGCACTTTCACATTTGCCCGACATCATTCCATCATTGATTGTGATTTTTAGGAAGTTTAGAAGACCAAATAAAACAATACAATGTATTTTGGTACAATAAAACATGATCGTGGGAGTATCCACACTCTTGCAATAGCTGACCAATGTCACATGCCGGGCCAGTGGTTGGGTCCCTGTGCACCTACCTGCTCCAAGCAGGGCTCCTTTTCGGCACTGAGCGCCGTGATTTCCTGATGGCGGCCGCCATCTTGGATTCTTTTCATTATCTCTCTCTCTGCCTCCTATTGGTTCTCCCCTACAGGATATTTAAGGCATCTTACCCTGCAATCAGGTGCCTGTTCTTTGTGTCAGTCTTCTGGTTCCTACTCGGACGTGGCTCCCTGCGCTCTGTTACTCCTGCTGCAGTACCTTGTTTGTTCCATGTTCAGTGGAACCTCTCCACAGACTATCACCTTCTAGTGTTCAGCTTTCAGCTTGCTACCCAATGGTAAACTCTCCGCAGACTATCACCTCCTATTATTATTAATATTATTATTATTAATATTTATTTATAGGGCGCCACTAGGTATCCGTAGCGCCATACAGGGACAGACAGAAACACGATACTCCTATGCTCAGCTTTCTGCACCAGTGATACCTCAGTTCGCTGATCAGTGGAACCTCTCTGCAGACTATCATCTTTTGCCTTATTCTCCTAATGGGCCTCATCTAGTACTCTCTCAGTGGGCTGTGACCTGCAGGACAGAGGCTGCGAAGTTCATGCCTCCTTGCGGGGGTCCCTGGTGAAGACTACCTGGATTGTTAGAGTCTGTATCTTTGGGTAGGGTAGCGTAAAACTAGACAGACCCAGGGATCTGAATGTTACCCATGGTTAGTGACAACCAAAGGTTGTTTATTGTATAGTCTGCATGTTAACTGCATAAATGTATAAGCAAATGTAAGCCTTACGGTTACAATAGTGTTTTTCAGGGATCAAGATGAAAGTTATATATTTGCATAACTAGTAACGTTGAAAAGAGATGCATGCCTATTATATTCAACTTTTATAAATTCTACTTTTTAATCCAGATTACAACAAAACAACCCACCCCCACTCGCCAGTATGACAGTTGCCTCTTTAGCCTCAAAGAGGTAAAATAATCTTAATTCCAGACACAAAAATTACAATTAGATAAACTTCCCAGATTCATTAACCTCATTGTGTTCTTGACTAATTATAGCTACAGATATCAATTTTATAAGATAGGCATCCAAATAATTTTAAATTATGTTTGTGAATGTGCCATCATCACCTTATGCTGTATGGAAATCCACATCTTAACCACCAATATAGTAAATAACTCCTACTATTGCTGGTGAAACCCTCTTTCTTCCATTGAAACCTTCTTTCCTCCAAATAAATGCTTATATACATTGGTTTCTTTCAATTCTGAACAGGAATACTACATATAAATGTATGGTAGAGGTATTTACTTAACAATACCAATCCTTTAATTTCACTCATTTAATTTACTCTATGAAGTCAATCCTTGACCAAGGACACAGTAAGAGATATCCAGTAGGCTACAATTAAAGCTTCTGCTGTATTCCAAGATACAAATAGTAATTAAAAATAAAAACTATATTGAATAGGGAAAATTATAGTGAAGAAGGGAGAAGGCATGGTCTTGGGATATTCAATCTTCTGCTATATTCTTCATTTGTCTGTGGAGTGTTCCACAGTAAAGATAATTTTGCTACTTAGTCATACCCAAAGCTCTTGGCACTTAAAAGATAGGAATAAGAAAACATAACATAAACATGTTTATTTAACAGTTGTAATAAACCATATGTGATTGTTCCTTACTTTAGTGAATGTAATATGGACATGTAGATTAAGCATGAGTTCCCAGCATTGGTATTGCTGAGAACATTCTTCCACTTACATGAAGGGCCAAAGTCATTAAGGAGAGCAAGGCAAAAAAAGGAGTAAATTTGATCCTGGACAAACCATGTTACAATGCAAGGGGTGTAAATTGTTTTTTTATTTTGCACATAAAGAAAATACAGGCTTTTTTCACGTAGCACACAAATACATGATAACTTTATTTTTACACTGAAATCTAAAGTTGATTTAGGACATACCCTATCCCAACTATAAATCTGTATCCACATTTTAAATTTACCTCCCCCTTACCAATACAACATGGTATTACCAAGGTGCAAAGTTACTCCTTTTTTTGCTTTGCTCTTCTTAATGACTCAGGCATGAAATGTTTTGAGCTGGTTGTTTGGGAACTAGCCCTCCCCTTGCATTGCACATGGATGCACATATATTCAAAAGACTAGGGTGGGCTTTCATCCAACAATTTTCAATTAGCCTTTTTTTATACTAGTGTCCCATACGGGTTCTTAATTATTAAATTATTCAACCAAACAGAAAATTGTGTAACGGTGTTTTAGATCTTGTTACATAATGTAATATAGTTAAAACAGTGTCATATTACAAAAAAGTGCAATATTTACACCAATAAAAAGTAAAGTGTTGTTAATGGTGAATCAGTCTAATGTATTACCAGATTTTTATTAAAAAAGCAAAATACAACTGATAAATTACACATGAGACAAAGAAGTTGCAAGAAATAAAAAAATACAATTAATGCTATGTTGTTAACATATTACAATACATCAATGATATTTCTAGCTTCATGAGAATGAATAAAACATAAATATATTGAAAGCATTAAGAAAATAGACAGGAACAATACAAACACCAATACCAAAAAGAACAAGAACATGCAAAAGTCTGTTTTTTATCTGACTCTTGTGTTCTATTGTTAATTGAGCATTTGTAATCAGGAAAATGCACTTGACATAAATGCTGGTAGACTTTCCTGGTTAAAATTCAAAAATTAACTCATAACTTGTATAGCACTCTTTCCCCAAATGTGTAACAACAGCTTCTAGAAGAAGACTGCAGGCTCTTTAGAAATAAAGAAAAAAACAAAGACAGCCCATATGATTGTACTTATACTTGGGAAGAATATCTGAAAAATCAATAGCTCAAATTGGGCACAAACAAATAAAAATAAATAAATAAAATAAAAATGTTGGCTTGCATATATCACAAACATATAATAACTATTTTGGTATTATGTTTTATTAATATAAGCATGTTGATTCTGTATTTTACACTACATATATTTTTATTTTTATTATTTTATTTTATTATTTCTGTATGCAATGTCTTTTCTTTTTCTTTAGTTACAGATTCTCCAGTGTTTTCTGTAAATATTATTAAAGTTAGGTGCCTTTTCTGGCATTTACTCAAGCAGATTTGTTTGACAGTGGTCAATATGTGGAAGACTTGTGACTCCCTTGGGTGAATGGAAATTAAATGTTTTCAATAGAAACAAAAGGCCACAGAATAGTTTTCCTCTAAAACCATTGAGAGTTAAGAAGGTAGTTCTATAGCAAGAACTTTGATCAAGTAGGTGTGTGACACTGCGGTTAGTCAACTTCAGCCATCTCCTGAAATACAGAGGCTGAAGTCGTGGAGGCAAGCCTTGGTTTATCACTGGAGATTTTAGTTGTTTGAGGATAAATCCTCATACAACAGAGATGTAATATATATAAACAAAGTAGGTGCAATGAGTGGCGTGAAAGTTGCTGCTGGTGCCCAGGTGGAGAAATTCCAAGACAATGGCTGGTACACCCCTGCCCCCTCCCCCCCCCCCCCCCCACATACACACACACACACACACGGAGGTCTCCCTTTTGCTGTGAAAAGACCCCCACACTATTATTGAGATCTAAAAAAAATATGTAAAATGTTATAGAAACAGACAGTAGGTTTCATATATTGTGTTGATATTTTAAAATGCAATTAATAAAATAAATTTCAGAAAATATTTTTACAATTAATATACTATGTTATTTTTTAAAATCTACTTGTATATGAGACTTAGTAGTACATCACATGTACTCAAACCAGGGCCAGTTCATTATTCATCAGGCAACCTGGGTTCCCACCTAGGGCCCAGTGGTCACTGAGGGGCCCATGTTACTATAACTTTTATGTGTTTTTGTAATGGAGAGATGAAGGGGGCTCAAAACAGTATCTTGCCAACAGTCTTAATAAGGCTCTGACTCAGACTAAAAGTCCATACAGATAACATATCTCACATACACTGTAGCAAGTTTAAATTGATTTCCAATGAAATTGTTAGAAAATTTCTTTGCGATAAACCAAAATGAATTACAGTAGTTGGAGAGAGGGGAAAAAAGATAGTATAAATATATATATTGTATATTGATGAAGTTTAGTTAGAATAAAATTGAGGTGCAGACAATGGGCCTGAGTCATTAAGGAGAGCAAGGCAAAAAAATGAGCAAATTTGATCTTGGACAAACCATATTACAATGCAAGGGGCACAAATTAGTTTATTATTTTGCATGTAAGGAAAATGCTGACTTCTTTTTCAGGTAGCACACAAATACTTGATAGCTTTATTTTTACACTGAAATTTAAAGTCGAACTAGGACATGCCCTACCACAACTATAAATCTGTCACCACATTTTAAATTTACCTCCCCTTTCAATGCAACATGGTTTTGCCCAGGTGCAAAGTTACTCCTTTTTTTGCTTTGCTCTGCTTAATGACTCAGGCCCTATATATCCAATATGAAGATAATAAGCAATGCAGTTAAATGCTTTAATGATGTTTTAGCTCATTCAATTAGGTCTACTATAATAAGAATAGTGTCTAGGGGCCATTCTTAAACAGATGGTCAACATACTGTATGTTTGTTAATTAACATTGGAAGCCCATATGGGCAGTAAGATAGCTTGGAGGATAATTAACTTTGCAATTTCTACCTTCCCTCCAGCAATTCCTATGGGCAAATATACAGTAGAATAATGCAATGACCAATAATTAGCCAATTCTTGCCTATTCTATGAAATAGAGGAACTTTCTTAGCAATTTATAGTGCTAATATACTTTTCATCCATTTCTGTTCATACAGTGATGCTGTTTTTAGATATTTCATATTATATGATAATATCATCGCTGCATTTTGCATGTCGTGTATTAAATAATTGGCAAAATAATTGAATCACAGTTATCAGTGATTTTTATTGTGAATAAATAATTTAATCTCAGTATCTTGTAATAGACATTAAAAGGGCATATTGTAATATTTATAATACTAAAAGTCAATATAATTGGAATAATATTTTTTACAGTGAAGCTCAATATTTCAATTAGAATGAATGCTTGTCAATTAAATCTGTTTCATAAATTGTGTCTTCTGCAAATTGTTATTATGAGATTGATTTTTTCGGCAATCTGATTGGTTTAAATGAATCCTTTGCACAAGTAAGAATTAGTCATTTACCTCTGTGGTTTAGGGCTTGTTGCCTTAGAAACACCACGCATTTAAACTGGCCAATTTTCAATATCGATTTCATGAATTTGTCACACAACATATTACACATGAAGATGATCCTGTCTGCTAAAGGGTTCAGAGACATGAACTATAATAAGACTAGATGCTAGAAATAATTTATGTGATGTTTTGGAATTGTCTTTAAATTTTCATCTCCATTTAGCTGTTTTTCTAATAAGTGGTCTTCTTTTGGGTCCCAAGACATTACTGAGACCTGCAGGAACCAGTTTTGATATGTCAGATGGGGCAGTTGTGAGGGGACACAATGCAAGCCACTTATTCAGATATTTGAAATATACCACATTCACATGTTGTGTGTGTGTGATAATCAGGGGGGTCAGGGGGGTAAGGGGGTTACTGTTGTACCATGCCCGGGCTCACCAGGGGGCCCGCTACAACAGCGTAACACATACTTACCTGGGGGCCCGCTGTCTTCCAGTCCGCTGGTCTCCGCTACTCTGTCTTCAGCCTGACAGCCAGGCTCGGGTGGCATGGGGGGCCCGTACTGGGCCCCATGATTTCTAAAGGCCCTGGATAAATGTGTCAAGGATTTTCTCATTCACAGGATCCTGTAACTATACTGGAGCTAAGAGGTTAATCATTATGCTTTTACTAGCTTTTTAACTGCTATGAAAAGCATGTAGATGGGTTTGAAGATGGGGAGGGAGCCTATTGGTTTCAATGATAGTATATTTACTTGCAAGTGTGGTTCTGTGCAGCAGCGAGGCAGCATTTTTTTTGACTCTGAATACTTCATTTACTCATGTTCACTACAGATGTTAGACATGTATTGATACTGGCATTTTGCTAGCACCAGTAGACAACCAGCCTAATGGATATATCCAAGTCTATATGTTTTCAAGTATGATCAGTCATTAAAACCATACTTGCCAACTCTCCCGGAATGTCCAGGAGACTCCCGCATTTCGCGAGAGTCTCCCGGATTCCCGGGAGAGTATGACAATCTCCCTGATCTGCCCACTTCCTAGTGAAGTGGGCAGAATTCGGTTCAAACCATGCGATTCCCGGTGAATCGCGGTGTTTGGCCCCGCCCCCGCTGTAAAATGACGCGAGTTGCGTCATCAGGTCACGGGAGCGGGGCTAAAATGATCCGATTTCCGAAGCCCTGCCCTCTACATGCCCCCCTCCCCCTTGCAGCTCCCGGAAGAAAATTATTAAAAGTTGGCAAGTATTATTAAAACGGAGAAAACAGCAGTTTTCTCCATAAAATGGCAATCACAAAATTTATGAAGGCTTTATGGAAAAAAAATCTTTGAACCCATTTAATGTTTCTTAACACAGTTCCCTTAGATTAATATGGGTATTGCAAAGTTTTGCATTGCATAAAGCTTTGAAAAGCTCTGCAGGATCCCTCACCCGTGTAAGTGCTATGGGCATGCACATAGCGCTTTCTCCAGTCACTGGCAGCACTAAGTAAATAGTAAAAAGAGGTCATCCTGTAGGGGGAACTTTGCTGGGGTTCCTAGATTAGGGCTGACATGGTGCATTATAGCATTGCTTCATTATGCCGCACTACGATTTGCAGCAATGCATAATGATTGTCACTGCACCTTTTTAATACATAGGGGGGTATTCAATTGTTAGCGTTAACGGGGAAAAACGAGCGCTCAAAAAATCTTAGCGTTAATACGGTAATTACTCGCTCAATTTCAGCTCGCTGCTCCCTGAGCGGCGAGCTGAAATTCCGTGAGTAAACTACCGTATTAACGCTTTTCTCGCTCAATATTACCGTATAAACGGTAATATTTTTTGAGCGCTCGTTTTTTCCCGTTAACGCTATCAATTGAATACCCCCCATAGTGGCAGATTCAAATGCTCGCGCACTATTACCATTACTACGGTAATAGCTGCACATTATTAATGTTACTACGGTAATATCTCTGCTGATTTTTGCTCAGAGCTCTGTGAGCCACAACCAAAAAGCAGCGTTGAAATTACCGTAATAACGGTAATAATGTGCAGGCAGCATTGTTCTTTACAACAACATGGGGAATTTAGTCTACCCCATAGAGTCCTTAGTCACCAACCTCCCTCACTCTTACTGGTAGAACTGTGGGCTCCCTGCGTTTCAAGAATACTCACTCCTGCCAGCATAGCAGCAATTCCTCTCACTGTTTTGACAATGTGTGATAGATTTGAAATACAAACACTAGCATGTTAATTTCTTACATGGGCGCTGTTTGGACAGTGTTAGAAACTAACACAATGCTGTCTGTACCTCCCCTTCTTCCTGTTAATGAAACAGGGAGAGGATGCAATGCAGTGCTGGTGAAGGTGATTGCTCTCAAACTGCAGGAGTTTAGATGTGGGAGGGGAAGCTGTTGGACAAAATGTATTTATGTGTATCTTAATTCTACTAGTTTGAAACTTTGTTGAATTATATGTTACTATAATGTAGTGAAAATGGTTTCATTTAATTTCTACAAAAATGTTGATACCATGTTGACAGTGATTGTCAAAATCCTGACAATGCTGTATATTCCAATAATTTCAAATATTATAGCGTGGATGGCTTATATGCAGCAGGCTAAATCAATGTTTCTCAACTGTAATCCCCAGAATCTGCAAAGAGAGCATGTTTTCAACACCACCAATTTTGAGCACCAGGGTATTAATTGTTGACTGATTCATATTAAAAGATCCAGATGTGGTTCTAATTACGTTGCCTGTGATTTTGTTAGGACCTAGAAAACATGCACCATTACTGGTCCCTGAGGATTGCAGCTGAGAAGCATTAGGCTAGATTATCTTTAGGATGATTAACAAATGAGCTTAAAAGGCATAGTTATGCTTCTAAAAGTAGTGTAATGAAATAAAACAGAAATAATCTACTAGTCCAATTAATGTCTCAGATATTTCTACAAATGATATAACCATGTAATTAACATTTGTACTTCTGCGTATCCTATAGATTACTTGTGTAATATGCTCTTCAACTTTGTGCCAATGTTATCTTAAACAAAACAAAATAAACAATAAACAATGAGTACATTGATTGGTATGGTAAGTGTTAATAATGTATTATAATTTAATAAATTGTGCAGTTATTTACTTAATATGAAAATGTTTTGCCATTGAACAGTTGTATGTTGCTTTTTAGTATTTGCAAATACGCAGACCTTAATGAATAATGATTTTTTCCATGGCATCCAGCTTTGCCTGTGATTAATCTGATTCCTTGGAATTTATAAGAAAGTAAGCATAAAAATCACACAGTTCAGTTCTTAGGATTCTTGCTATTTATTGGGATAAGTAGCTATATTTTCAGCAATGTGTTAACCTTTTCTTTATGGTTCAAACTGAAATCTTTAGAAAAAAATAAGGGCATAAAAAGTTGAAATAAGTGACAATTTAAATATCAGGCTTTGGTCAACCACATCATTGACAAAAAAATGTTTGGAAATGTTCAAAAAATCTTTTTTCAGTGTGGCTTTGGCAAACTGATTCCATAGATATGAAACACTCATAAATGCAATCTGCATTTAAAAAGCAATTGACACACGGTTGTGAGTGCATGCACATATTTGCCCGACATCGTTCCATTGTTGATTGTAAGTTTTAGAAAGTTTAGAAAACCAAATCAAATGATGCAATGTGTTTTGGTATGATAAAACATGATCGTGGGAGAGTACACACTCTTGCAATATCTGAATCGTGAGGTCTGCACGATAATTGCATAGGTGTTTAACAAGCTTTAGACCGGGATGTTTTAAAGATCTGTTTTGTAAAATCTGCATTTCTTTAATACAGTTTAATGTACATTTTGCAAACTGTTCAATATGTCAAGAGGAAAACCACAGAGCAAATCATAATTTTTCAAACCACAATGCTGGTTTTAAGACCTGGTAAAACATACAAACGGCTCAACGTATAAGCGTATAAACATCACTGAAAGCTAACATGAAAAAGTTATTTTAGAATTAGTTCTGATTGGTAAGGTTGCTCTAATCACATGTGGTTTCAGTTCATGCTTATAAAATGTGGATGATATTGTGGCACGGTGAAATTGGTAATTATGTGTGACATTATTGGTGTTCTGTGTTTGATAATTGTGCACAATATGAAGGCTTAGCTTTAGGAGAAGGAGGAAGCAGCAGAGCATGGGCTAGACGTCTCATGTGATCAGTGATGATTCAAAGGTTCCTTCTGAACCACAGGACACTCTTCAGTCTGAGCAAGTCAGGGAAGAATTGGAGCTATTAACAGCACACTTCAATGCAATATCTGACCTGCACAAAATACCATGTCCTTTACAGTTTATGGCAACAAAATAATTTCAATCTGTGTGCTCCAAAGTACATTACACAGTCAACATTTTGTAGGCACTTTGCTTAAGATTTAAGTCATAAAAAAGACTGTCGTCTACGTTTGTATTCTTCCCTATTTTGTAAGCACAATGGTAAAAACTAAAATAGCATTAAATAATCTCTCTGAACTTCTCAACTTCTTGCTTTGTACTTTGCTCTTTATTGTCAGATTACAAATGAATAAAACAGGTTTAAAAATGTTACACTCCTCCCACAGCCCTGACTTGATTTACAGATGACACTCCCAAATTGCCTTTAAAATTAGTTCTCTGCAGGTGTTCTGTTTAATTACTCACTGCAGACACACCTTGTCAGCTGTCAACTTGCTGTTAGCTGTGGAAAAAGATCCTTCTAGACCACTACAAAATATGTAAGCTAAATCACACTCTATATTATTATTTTGTCAAGCATATGTCTTCCACCTGTTTATCTTTTATAGGTTCTGTCTGCAACTTTGCCTTGAAGACTGTAAGCTGAGCATTAACTCCTCTCTTAAGAGACCTGTGGCAAACCACTCCCTTTGTCACTTATCCATTCCCCTAGCGTCACCAAGTAGGTTGGTGCGGATTTTGCAAGGATTGCAAATTTCTATGATATTGTATCTGCATTTTTGTGCAAAATCCCAAGTCTATGTTCTGCTGTAAACCTGAAAGGTTGCAGTACTAAGAACCAGCGGGTTACCTTGGCATTTACCTCTCAGTTGTTTTGCATCAACCGTCATGATGCATGATCTGTAGTTAATGAGAATTCTCTGCTTAAAAGATAATAGCGCAGAGTCTCTGTGGCCCACTTTTAAGGCGAGTCATTCTTTCTCCATGGTAGCATATTATTGTTAGCTTGGAGGTAGTTTTCGATGATACAGAGCTGGATTCTCTAGTCCATCCATTTCCTGTGATAAGACCGCACCTATGCCGACACCAGAGGCATCACTGTGGTGGAAGAACCTCTGGGTAAAGTCAGGTGCTTGTAGTACTGGAAAGGAACAGAGGACTAAGCGAAGATCTGACCAAGCAACCTCTGCAGAGTCAGAACCGACCTGGACAACTTTTCTTTAGCAAGTCCCTAAGTGGAGCAGCTCTATAGAAACTGCAGACTTTTCAATGACAGTACTCACTACCAGAGAAAAGGGTCCATCATACCAAGGTTTAAGGAGATTGGCATGGTATATTTGTTCCTTCAGTCTCTCTCCCAATTGTCAGATTCTGTAATTGACAGGGCCAACATTCTCTAGTACTTCATATGGACCTGCCAGTGGGCAAAAAGTTTTTTTTACTGGGTGGGACCAGGACCTTGTCCCCAGGATTGAAGGATCAAACTACAGCAGTTTTATCATAACTTCTCTTTGCCATTCCTGAGCCTCTTTTATATGATGTTGTACAATGGGCTCTATTTTTCCCGACCTCTAATACAGATGGGTCACAAATTGTACCAAGTTTGGCTCTCTGGTGCCTTGCTGCTACCATCCTTCTTTCAACATATCCAAGATACCCCTTGGCTCCCGAACAGCAACTCAAAAGGACTGTTCAGGCTAGAGGTACCTCACAGGATGGCAACAAAGAGGGATTGTTCCAATCTTTTTACTCTTGCACCTTTGCTTTCCTCATCATGAGCTTTAATGTGCAGTTAAAGCGCTTCTCCAAGCCGTCCTTTTGTGGATGGTACACGGAGGTGTGAAGAGCAGTCACTCCTAGCAGCTTAATCTACTTGGAGATGAACGGGGGGGAACTTGTCCATAAGAATTTCCTTTGGAATTCCCAAATGTGTAAAAATCAAAATCTCTTTTGCTATGGTGCTGGACTTTATATTCTGTAGGGGAGCTGCCTCTGGATATTGGGTCGCATACTCAAGCACCACTTATAGATATTGATGCCCCACAAGGCCCATACCTATTCGGTCAAAGGTGGATCTGAAGTACAGGTATTGGTATGAGAGGTGCCCTATACAAGGGTTTGTTACAGGTTCTCTGACAACTGAGACAAGACCGGCAATAACTTTTCACTGCCATATGTACACCGGGCAAGTAATTCCTGATCAAAACTCATTCCCATGTTTTATTTTCCCCCAGATGTCCCCCACAGACATATGTGATGCTTTTAGCACTACAGGTACATGAACCTGAGGTTCCATTAATTGTTCTACTTTTTCCCCTTTCTATACAGGAAGTTAATTTTAATAACAAAATATAAATATGGTATACCTTCTGCAGGCTGACCAGGGTTTTGCTACACCATTTACCTCAGTCACATTTTTAAATGCACGTTCCAAAGTTGCATCAGGATAGCATTTTGGGTAGACAAAGTCCTAACATTGTGATTTATTGGGCAAATCACATAAGATTGGACTTCTGAACATTGAACCAGTTGCCAGCTTGTCTGGTTGGACTTACTCACAAGTCCTCTTTAAACAGTGGGTAGTTTCTCCCCAGAATAAGCTGATATAGTAGCTTAGGCGTATGGCAGCCACCTCCATAACGGTTTGGTTTTTAAGGGTGACTGGCAGAAGAGTTCTCCCATACTCCTCGGTCGTCCGGTAATATGCAAAGGATCTTCACTTTGGGCAACCGAGTAGTTATGGTTTTGGGCATAATGTGCCTGATGTGGGACTCTTAGTACAAAAAATTGGATAAGCAGCCCGAACATGTGCGACAGAACAGTCTATGGGTTCTTGTAGTTTAGGACACTTGGCCTGAAAGTGGCCTGGCTCCCCAAATTCAAAACACTTTGTATTAGACACCTTTGTAACTGGCCTGCTGTCAATAGCGATTTACCATTGGGCCCCGTGGCAATGGTTGTCAAACCTGGCTTCTCACATTGCACTAGTTTTGGCACAAGCGCAGGTGCTTTAGGCATTTGTTTAAAAGCACCAAACCTCTCTACCACTGTGAAAATCTCTTCATTAGAGTGTGGGTCCGATTGTAGCACCCACCATTTCAGTCCATCGTCTAGTTCCCAGATGCAGTGATCTATCGCCAAAACTTCAATAATGCAAATAGGCAAATTCACCTCTGGCTGCAGCCATTTTTTTTTAACATTTTGGAAGGCTCCGACACTTGTATCCAGACTGATGTTTCTTGAACATAGCCTCAAAACCCCAGTGCGAGCCAATATCTCTTAAAATGAAGCATCGGTAATCAGAGACCCTGTCCTCATCTAGATCCATATAAGCTTGCTGAGCTTCACCAGTTCAAACTTCAGGAGGCCAATTTGCCCTTTTTGCAACTCTCTGGAAGAATACCAGATACGCTCCAACTGGTGACATTTTCTGTAGATTCGGACCAGGTGGTATGTTTCTGTCACGCTTAACCTGGGCTAACTATTGCCGTAAGAACCTGGTGTTTTCCTCCTGTGCTTCTGCAACTCGTAGCACCTGAGCTTAGTGCTCTTTCTGCTCAGCGGCCATATTCACAAAGGAAACTTTTTTCACTAAGCATCCTACTTCTTCCTTGCTACTTCCCAAGCAGCCCAGTTGGCTGCTACTTTTCAACACTTCATCAGAGTTCTACACAGGATGACCTATCCAGACCCTGATAAGTACCTCTAATCCACTCAATTTGTTGCAAGCACTATGACTTTTAGGAGGATCATTTGAATATTATTGTCTCAATCTGCAATTATATTATTGGATCATTATAGGATAAAATACTGACCAACTATATCGGTCTTTATATGAACATTTAGTTTTTATTATGTTTATTATATGTTTTGTGATTTTTATATAATTTTTTTATATATTTTAAGAATATATATAATATATTTTTTTAGAATCTTTTTTACCAGTGAATTACTTATTATACCATAGCAATAAATATTTTTTTATATATTAAATAATCTCTGGTGTGGCCGAATATTATGTATCCTGCCATGTTATGAACTGTATTTTTTATGATACTAATACTAACCCCCTAATACTAACAATCAGCGCTACTTATTATGTTTATATATGTTTATGTTTATATGTTTATAATCTATATATATATATATATATATATATATATATATATATATATATATATATATATATAAATATATATATTTTATTATTATATATTTTATATCACTAGCTTAGGGACTCACCTACAGGAGATGCCTTGACGTCCGGCAGGTGAGCTTAACCCCAATATAGCTATATTGTGCACAAAATTCTCCTTTATGTTTATGCTGACACAGTGATTTTTAAATTCTGTTTGTTTCTGAGCGCCGGACATTTTTCTTTTATTTGCATATATATATATATATATTGTAAGCTTGCGAGCAGGGTTCTCTTACCTCTCTCTGTGTATGTATTACTCAATATTGTCTTAATAACGTTTGTTCCCAATTGTAAAGCGCCACAAAATTTGCTGGCTCCATATAAATAAATGTTGATAATGATGATGATGATGATGACGGTGCTATATATATATATATATATATATTTAAAAAGACATTGGAATAGTATTTGTAGGCAGGTATGTTAGCCCCAGGTTTCTACCCTACATGTTTTAAACCCCCCAAGCAGTGTGATATTTGGGAAATGCTTCTCAGAGAGATGTTCATGGGGCATACATGAAGAGAGAAGGATGGGCTCCATTTGCAAGGCATAGTCCAGGTCTTCTGTTCTGCTCTATGACTGATTAATGCTGGCACCTGTGAGCTGTGTTTAAAAGGCCACTAAACAGTGGTTTCCCTCTCTCACTTCCTGGGCAAGAGAACTGCAGAGTGTCTTTGAGAGGAAGCCTGGTCTTATCTTTGAGAAAACAGTGCTGGAACTTCTTATCATCATCAGCAGCAGCAGTAGCAGCTATTTATATAGCGCTACTAATTCCGCAACGCTGTACAGAGAACTCACTCACAGCAGTCCCTGCCCCATTGGAGCTTACAGTCTACATTCCCTAACATGCACAGAGAGAGAGAAAGAGAGAGAGAGACAGACTAGGGTAAATTTGATAGCAGCCAATTAACCTACTAGTATGTTTTTGTGGAGTGGGAGGAAACTGGAGCACCCGGAAGAAACCCACGCAAACAGGGGGAGAACATACATACTCCACACAGATAAGGCTATGGTCGGAAATTGAACTCATGACCCCAGTGCTGTGACGCAGAAGTGCTAACCACTAAGCCACCTTGCTGCACGTCTTATGTTTTCTTTGAGTTTGTTAGTCAGGAGTGACTTATATTTAGTTAGTGCAGGACAGGAAAGCTGTTTCTTAGAAAGATTATTTTATTATTGTTCTTAATAAAACTGGCTGAGGCAAGTTGTAACAAAAATTTGAATTTGTGTAATCTCTCGGCTGCTACACACTACTATCTACCCCAGGAGATGACACCTGTTCCCCTGCCTCAGTCACAATAAACATAAATTACAAAATTGGCTAGTGACAAGGAATCTTCCCCTTTTGCACAGTGCAACCCCCCTTCCAGATTTTATCCTGTGGAATCAAGGGGAAGTTATATTGATATATTTTTTGATTCTGTTAAGAATGATTTTAAAAAGTCTGAGAAAACCCCATATGTTGAGTATAACTTAACAAGAGATGAAAGGAATGTAGTTTGGAGTTTATCCAAAGACTCTTCATTAACAATAAGGTGTGCAGACAAGGGTGGCAGAGTAATGGTTCAAGTTAGGACCAATTATTTAAACCAAGCCAACTGGATCCTTAGTGATAAATTGACTTATAAAACATTAGCTAGCAATCCTAGTTTGTTGTACCAAAAATAATTATAGATTTTGCCGAACAAAGCATTGTTGGATTAAGTAGTGTCAAAAACTGAATTTGATTATTTATATAACAAATTTCCAGTTTTTCCCATTCTATACCATATACCAGGGTTTCCCAAACCCAGTCCTCAGGTCTCCCCAACAGTGCAGGTTTTCTGGATCACATGTGACATAATTAGGACCACCTGTGGATCTGTTACAATGTGTCAGTCAGTAATGAATACACCTGTGCTCCAGCAAGGAGATATGGGAAACCTGCACTGTTGGGGAGCCCTGAGGACTGGGGTTGGGAAACCCTGCCATATACCCAAAAATTATAAAACATTAGAAGCACCTTCTGTATGCTCAATAATTTCGAGGATTGTCTCTTGAGCTCAAATTTGTCTCATTTTACTGATTTGAGCTTACAGCCTTATGTTCTAAAATTGAGATCTTAGAAAAAGTTTGTGGCCCAACATAATAAAAACAATTGGGATTTGTCGTTTACCTTCAAAGTCAGTGATATCAGTATTGATTTTTTAGATTTAAAATTGGGAGTTGATAAATCTTGCAACATTGAAGCTAAAATGTATTTTAAGGAAGTTTCTTTGTGTCTTTAAATAGTTGCCACTTTGATCCATGGAAGAAGAATCTTTAGTTTTCTGAATTTTTGCGACTTAGAAAAAATTGTAATGATTTCCAAGCTTTTATCCAGCAATGTCATTCTTTGAAACCTAGTTTTGTTGAGAGGGGCTATAGTGAAAAGTTTTAGACACTGCTATAGAAAGGGCCTCATGTGTTCAGAGGAATAGTTTATGGTAATCTAAAAAGATGAAAAATATTACTGAGACTATTCCAAATTTTGAGAATACTCGCATTTTTGGCACCAGGTATAATAATAGCCATATGTCATCTACCATTTACCTTAGTTACCTGTCATAACACTGCAGCTAATAAACTGTTGTACAACTGCTGGATAGTGTCCCTGATGCAACCTGGTTAAAAGCATACATCCACTCTCATGGTCATAAGCCTGATCCTACCTAGCCCTATAGACAAGACACCAAAACCAGAAATAGCATTGCAATTTGTGAAATAATATAAGTTAAACCAAAGTTGAGAGTGTTGGCATGTGTTAAAAGTATGATACATATGATAAAAAAAATCATTGAAATGTTTAAATAATAAGTCAAAATTACTTACCTCCACCTAAAGACTGTGGACCTTATTTATGATGCACATTGCAAAACGCTCTGATCATGCACCAGAAACAAGGTGCAGATCTACTCGCTGCTATTGAGACACCTCTGCAAACATGAAGCGCGCATAGGTGTGCAGAGTTGCACAAATCTGAAGATGTATACTGTGCAAAAGTGCAAACGTCACATCAAAAGCTCTACTTCTGACCAATTTGTTTTTCCAACAATACTGTTCAGTTCAGCCTCCTTTATTTCTTATATGAATCATTAGAATAAAGAAACGTCAAGACTTTATTACATGAGGCACATTTGTACATTTGGGGGTCTATGCATCAAGCTGATTTGCCACTTAAAAGATAGGGAAAAGGCTGTTCTTTTAAGTTTAGTTGCTATGCATTACATGTCTAACGTTGGTGATTCCAGAGAAATCTCCTCCGTTTAGGCTAATATTGTGCAGCATTGCAGTCCCCATAGATTAATATAGGGACTGTGATGTTCTACAATGCATAAGGCTTTGATAAGTTTTGCATTGCGCAGATAGTTAGCACCATCTCAGGATGGCCTTACCTATGGGATCCTGCTGAAGCCTCTCTGGCTTTGCAGAATCCAATACAGTGAAAGTGCTGTGCGCATGCTCCTATCACCGGTAGCACTAAGCTTCGACGGGGCTCCCAGAGTAGCCCCAACATGGTGCATTTAAGCGGTGCATAAACATGCATCACTGCGATGTGCAGCGATGCATATTTAGCTGCAACGCTTCTTATGATTCATAGAACCTCTTGAAGCTTTGGCCAAGTGTGCCTAGAAATGAGCTTCGAAGTGTGACTAGGAGTTGCAAAATGCATTCCATCTCTAGATTGTAAGCTTGCAAGCAAGACACTCTCACACCTCTGTTTGTCTGTTATACCACCTTTTGTTCCCAATATAAAATTCTATGGAATATGCTGGTGCTATATTAATACTAATAAAAGTATAAAGTGATACCTGATTCCCACTAGTTCAGAGCTGGTGTAAAAGTCAAGTTGTTTTGAGTTGTAAAAGTAGCTGTGAGCCCTTGTGTGAACCGCTGAGTCCTGCACAGCATGGAAGCTCACAAAAAATGCAGCCTCTTGACAGTGACCTCATTTCAATAATTTTTCTCTGCAAAATTAAATCTAGTTTTTGCTCCACAAATCATACTCTTTATTTTGCATGTAACAACCTCACTCCTTCCAACCCCTCTTATCAACCAGTGCAAGCGTCTGCTTCTCCGTATGATTTGTCATCTTGCTCTGCAAACCCATGCACTTTAGCAGACAAAATGAGACATACGGCACCACCAGACGTTTTATGCTGAGCTTCACCCATTTTACTATTTGCAAATGAAGCCTTATAAATTTCCTTCAACCGAAAGTAAAACCAACGTTATTGTACCTATCTACCATAACCAGCACGAGAGATTAACACTACCATACAATGAATTATCATTTTTGCCTACTGATCAGTTTAATTTTAATGCACAAGTTAGTTAAATGAACATTTTAAAACCTGACACTAAATACAACTACCAGTTGCATTTTATTGCCTTGAAGCCTTTTATCCTGCCTGTTTATTTAAGTAGCTACTGTTAATTAAAGTTGTGTTCTTTTTTGACTGTGTACTGACATAATTCTTCTAAATACTTTATTAGCAACATAATGTTTATAACCAAAATCATGTTTGGTATTAAACAGTATTACTGGAGTTTTAGAGAGCTCCTGTATGTGCTAAGTTCAATACATTATTTAACATTAGTAGATAATCATTAATCAATTGTTAATGTTTAATGTCAAGATTGGAAATTCTGTGCAAAACATCTGTAGGAAATTGTGGTCACCATTTTTTTATGATTATGCCAATATAGATGGTACTAAAGACTAATTAGCACCAACTATTAAAATTGAGATCCATCATAGAAAACAGTAAATAAATGTCAAAGGTGCGCAATCTGTAACATTTGTAGATTTTGTCTTATAAATTACATTTTCTTCAATTAATATAGGAAAACATGTAAGATCAGAGGCAACATTACACATTCTTTTAACTTTTTTATTTAGTTACATTCATTGGTCAAAGTGGAAATTTAGAAGTGACTGTATAGAAAATGTAAGTGAATGTAATTTGATTGCATACTACACCCCCACTTCAACTACTGGTTACATGCCACTATGGTAATACATAGGGCAGATTAGTAGAATGCTCAAGCAAAGAATTTATGAACATATTTTTATTTAATTTTATTTTATTATAACCCCACACCCACCGCCCAGGGGTATGGGAAGAGGCTTAATGCTTTCAGCAATGGGATGGGTACCCTTAAGGGTGGGGCCCCCATTTGTTTTTGCAGACCCCATCTCCCTAGGAAATCCAGCCCTGTGCTGACCAGTCTGGGGCTGGTTTGTCAGTATGACAGAGGGATCCCATGTGTTTTGGCCCCCCAATTGTTGCTCGTACCAGCCTAGGCTGGCGGCATTAGGGTTGGTGAAGTTGTTTGGGGTAGGGGGCCATGCTTGTTTTAGTTATTTAATGCTAATGTAGTGTTGGCGGTAGTCCCGTTGGGGTTTATTTATTTATTTATTGTTAATGTAGTGCCGACGGGTCTTATTTAGTTATTGTTACTGTAGTGCTAGCGGTGGAGCACTTGGGTTTTATTTATTTATTGTTAAAGCACAGTGGTTTAGTGCTTAGCACTTCTGCCTCACTGGGACAATGAGTTTATTTCCCAACCATGGCTTATCTGTGCAGAGTTTGTATGCTATCCATGGATTTTTCCTGGTGCTCTGGTTTCCTCCCACGCTCTAAAAACATAGTGGTAGGTTAATTGGCATCTCACAAAAATAACACGTGTGTGTGCTTGTATTTGGGAATTTAGGCTGTAAGCTCCAATGGAGCAGGGACTGATGTAAATGACAAATATTCTCTGTACAGCTCTGCAAAATTAGCGGCGCTATATAAATAAATGATGACATTGTCGGTTTAAATTTAATGCTTGCTGTCAAATTTGTGACTGCCAATGTTACAATCTATCGACAATCCCAATGTCAACATTTTAACTGTCACAACATACTGAACATGTCAACATTCTGATTTTTCACAGTTTGGTGTCACATTCTGAATGTCGTCATTTTCATTGTCGCCATTTCGGCTACATCCCTACTGATAGCAGAGGCCTCTTTCCTCCTATCTTCTTATATATTTCCATCTCATCAAGATATGCATTCTTGTATTTGTTTCTTGTATGTTCCATATTATTCTTTACGTTTGTGCACTTTCTTTGTTATTTAGTTAGTTTAGTATTATTCTTGTTATTCAACGGTGTTTTATCTGTAATGTGCATTTCCTAACTTATGGTGCTGCGGAATATTGTGACTCCTTATAATAAATGACAATAATAATAAGAGGCTCTTGAAAACTCATAATACCTTGATTGATGTGCATTTTGACATTCAATTGTAAGTAATTTACTGTATTAAAAAGAATATAAAAAGTAAAATTAGCATTGTGAGTCATTTTGAAAAGCATTGTGAACCAACCTGAATAGCATTGTTAACCATTCTGAAACGCATAGTGAAACATTTGAATAGTTAATGAGAAAAGGCATTATTAGTATTGTTTCCATCTTCAGTATATAATATTTTTCTTATATAGTTATTGTACCACTAACATCTGAAAGGTACAGTTAGGTATTACACTCCATTCAAATATTTTAACAATTTATAGCTTTTAAATGGTGTTCTTTTCTTTATCACTACCCTTGTTGATATCAACAGGAAGAAATGTACTGAATGTAAAAATCTGCACATATTGGCATTTACTACTATACCAGGTGCTTTACTTAATATGTGCTTTTATAAAATAAAGTACTGAATTAACATAACCTGATGCATTCCATTAACTGCTGAGATTTACACTGTGTACAGTGTAGTTTATAATATATACATTAATTAAGGATTTCTGTCACCGACATATATTAGTGATAGATGCGGATGCAGCAAGTCAGCAGAAAACCAGGCACTCAGACTAAGCTGAACAAACTTATCCTAATGTCTGTCTACAGTAAGATCCCCATTTGTATTTTTTTTAATTCAGCATAATTACCCAGCAAATTCATCTAATACATAAAGCAGACAGTTTTGTATCATAGATCTAAAGTAAGCCTACCATATCCTTCACATCATAGATATAAATGAAGCACATCCTAGTACCAATTTTTAAACATCACACGTCAATACATATCTGCTAGAAATGATCATTATTTTAATGTTTGAGTTTATGAAATAAACAATGTACAATTTGCTTCAAAACAAGTGGTACTGAGTTTAATTATATCACTCCTGCTGTATGTGATTTTCTTGACCTTTGCATCTATATTCTCATTTAAAATAGGGATGTTCTACATTATACTTGTTTGTTACATAGGTACAGTATGAACCAGCACTAATTACAGAATGTTAAAATGCTTGTGCAATATTTATTTTAAATTGTTTACAATGCTGTATGGAAAAGTAATATTGAAAAAGATTACTTATTTAGATGTATGACCAGAGAGGTAACTAGAAGTTTAGCGGCTACACAGAATAATGTGTGGCTCCCATGGTTTTTCGGGCAAGACTGACCCCTGCCCCTCCTCACCTCACTTTGCTGGTCACCCTCTCCTCTTCTTCCCTGCACAATGCTCTACACTTCCTGCTTTGAGAGGAAGTGAACATTCATGTTCCCTTTTTCTCTTAGTGTAATTTAAATTTGGCGCATTAGAAAGGTGACTGGACTATACCAAGCGACAGTGACACAGTAGGGAGCTCATTAAGCTCCCTGCGGATTGCAGAAACCGTGCTATTCCTTGAGTGGAGAAGGTCCAGAGCAGCACTGGTGATAACTCCACGGTGGCCGCAACTGCCCCCATGCTCCCCTGTTAGTAATGCTGCCCATGTTAGCACATCCCTTTCAACAGATGAAACATTGTGACAAAAATATACTATACCCATGATCTGTCCAGCCACTCATCTTTTACATTACCACACTTACAAACCTTTAAGTTATGCCATTTTTACTCAAAGTAAATGAGGGTTATGCTAAAAAAAAGTTGTTGCCTCTAATCCCGAAATTCCAGAAATTGGTGTTGTGTTTATTTAACATAGATCACTCTGGTTACTTTTAAGAAGAGAGATTAATTTGTTAATTTTTCATTTCAGTTGTTATTCAAGCTGTGATAGGTGGTTTACAGTTTGTTATCAACACATGATGTAGTAAGCAGAGAGGTCTTGGAATGTCCTATTTCATCATCATCATCATTTATTTATATAGTGCCACTAATTACGCAGCGCTGTACAGAGAACTCATTCACATCAGTCCCTGCCCCATTGGAGCTTACAGTCTAAATTCCCTAATATATACACACTCACACACAGACACAGACAGACAGAAAGGGAGACACTAGGGTCAATTTTGATAGCAGCCAAATAACCTACCAGTATGTTTTTGGAGTGTGGGAGGAAACCGGAGCACCCGGAGGAAACCCACGCAAACACAGGGAGAACATACAAACTCCACACAGATAAGACCATGGTCGGGAATTGAACTCATGACCCCAGTGCTGAGAGGCAGAAGTGCTGTGAGGCAGAAGTGCTAACCACTAGGCCACTGTGCTGCCCACTGTGCTATTTAACAAACACACACACACACACACACACACACACACACCTTTTTCTTCCGTCACATGACCACAAAGCAAATTTGTGACTAACTGGCTCCTACTGACAGATCAGTTTACAACTCTCCAGTGTTGTGCAAAAAAACAAAATGTTCCATCTGTGAGACAGATGATTGCAGTGACTATCATATAAGTTATATTAACATGTACCCTGTAAATCAATTTTGCTTTAGCCTGATGTTAAAGAAGTACTGAACTTGCTGTTTTAAAAGAAAAGTATATGTGGGATTGCTGCTTTAATTGGAACATTGTTGTTTTAAGTTATGAGTTTCCAGGTAGAAATATTACCAAGGTAACTTAAAAAGGAGCAAGAGGTTTATTTGACTTGAAAAATATATAAAATAGTCTAAAAGAGCTTGCATTTCCCCCTGATGTGTCCTATGAAGACAACAGACTCCATGTTTCTGTTGAAATTTAATTATAGGATGAAGGTAGTCAATATTTTCTGTACAGTACAATCATTTGTAATGCAATTAGTATGCAATCAAATAATTATTATTGCAAATAACAACATACAAATAAGTTTAATCTATTCATTTTAGTTAATATAAAATATAAAGTTGTAAGAGGGCTAAATAATGTTTACATACATACAAATTTCATCAAGTTTGGTATCATTCTGTTTGCAATTGCATGAGAACGTTTCTGGTATTATTTGTGTAGTTATAAATAATATCACTTTTTCATACACAATATAGCCAGCTCACATGGATCATAAAAAACAGTTCATACAGGTTTAGAAGCGGGAATCTGAATAAGGACAAAATCTCAAGGAACAATGACCAGAGGAATCCACTAATACCACGTTGAATCTTTGGGAGGCCATGATCCGGCAACCTATGAATGAAGATCATAACACTGTGACTGTGTATCTTTGTGATATCACTGCTTTTTACATTGTACATTGTTGAGCCCTGGCTTTGGAACTCAGAGCACTCTCATAGAAGCTTGTGCTACTGCATATGCATACCAGACTAAAACCTTTGCGCTTTAGAACCAGAGTGATCGCATTGGATAATCTTTAGTGGTGACAATAGTTACGGACATAACATTTCAAACAGATAAGTATTCTCATCCACTGATTGCCTTAAGACAGAAGTGATCAAACTCAGTCCTCAAAGCTACCAACAGTTCATGTTTTTAGGATTTCTTTAATCATGCACAGGTGGGTTAATCTATTTTTCTGGGTTTGTAACTATCCCACCTCTTTATACAGACATAAATCCTCAAAACGTGACCTGTTAGTATCTCTTGATGATTGGGTTTGAGCACCTCTACCTTAAGGTCTCCTAAATCTGAATTTAACCAATTTACCTAGATTCAAAAGCCAAGTTTTTACCAAAATCTAGTTTAAACTCTAAACCAATCCTAGTCCTAGGAGAGGTTTTATATTGTCTCCCTATAGTCTAATAATATAAGAAACCCTCACACAACATAAGTGCACCAGTAAAAATGTAAAGAAGAAATGTTGTTCTTGGTTTGCTTTTTATGGTATACTGTTTGTTTGAGAAAATGTGACTTACTCTACTTTCATTATCCTTTATTTATAAACCACTAACACATAATACAGAGCTGTATATTGAGGGGATCATGACACAAACAAATTACAATGACACGAAGCAGAAGGTAATAATGGCACTGCCCAAATAAGCTTACAATCGAGGAGGTGGGTGGAACACTGGAAACATGAGGTAGAGGAATAACAATTGCACCGCCTTCAGGTCACAGCTGCAAGGTATTTGTCATATCTTGCAAAGCTTTACATGGGGGTCCCACAAATGTAACCTTTTCCCTGGTCCCACTAATTTCTTAAAGTGGCCTTAATTGGTAATGTCCATAAATACACATTAGTTTTACTTCTGAGAGAAGAAAACAAGCAATATTTCATTACTCTTTTATATATGTAAATAAATAATATCAGGCCAATAATGCACAATGGATTGCTAGCATGTCCTTGAACTATTCAACCTGTTTATTTGTGTATCCAATGTTTTTATCAAGGTTATTTTATTTTTTAATATACTATTTATATTGTCTGGGAGCTGAGACTATTCTATTTTGCTATCTCAAAGGTCTCATCCATGTATTAAAAAAAATCTATTTTATTCAACACAGAACAGGGGTGTTTTATATGGTTATTAAAATAAAAATGCATGATCTAATATTATTTACACTGAAGGTGTCACATATATTAATTCACCTACATACTCTGCTTTCTATGCTATGTGGGTGTATGGACCATCTGCTCAGTGCATGTATGACGATACCGGGTGTTCTGGCCCAATGCTACCCACTTCACGCTGGCTGGTCACCCATGGGTGCCTTCTTATGCCAGGGTCTACCCAGTACCTTCTAGGATTCGTATAGTCACTCAGGCAAATGCAGTTACAAAAGTACAACAGTACATTTATTGTCATACAAACAACACTAGAATATTATGTACACACAGTAAATAAATGCCAGGCAGGTTTACCACATCATCTGTCCCTTACCCCAATAGCTTAAGGAGTTATAGTCACCTGGCTGTCCAGACTTGACAACCCATGGATCTCTCTCAGCTGCATATATAGACTCTATAGACTCTAGTAGAGAACGACAACTCAAAACTAGATCCCAGAATGAACACCCCCTCCCCCCTTGGAGTGGCTCCTTATATCTCAGGTCTAATTTTCACAGTGCTTTCCCCTCCCTAGGTAAAACCCTGGGTCTATTCCTCTTAACCATTGGTCAGTGCAGGACTAGGGGGTTTGGACAGGGCAGTGAAGATGAGCTGTCCTTCCACAGAAGCCCCCTGCTGGGATGCAGACAAAACGTCTGGACTAGTCCTAAGGAGAACAATTGATACTAATTGGCTTCCCCTACTTCCAAGGATAAGGTAGCAGTGAGCCCCTCCTAAAATTAACCCTTACACTACTTTGTTATGTCACAGTGTCCCCAGCTGTTCCATGCTTCCTGTAGAGGAAGGAGGGGGGAGAATGAATGCAGCTCTAGCCCTCTCACCTGTATCCTGAACACCACCTGATCTTTACCCATTACCCTCCTGGCTTCAGTTTAAGGACAATGAATAACATTACTGCAAGTCATCAATATATAATACACAATATACATATTTACACTGAACTACAGTGTTTCCTTAACCACATGTAATTTGATTAATTAGTTTTAGTCTGGTGAGCTGGGGAACAAAAGCAAGGGCTATAAAAAGTACTATAATCCACATTATGTGAGAAACGAGAAATAGAATGGTCACAGGGTTATCACACTCGTTTCGTCACAGAATGTAATGATAGAAGTTTGGGGTTGATGGACTATATGTGTTTGGGTGAAGGTGCTGGGTATTTGGGTATTGTCCAAAATTGGTTAACCACTTGAAACACAGAACTGCAGATTTCAAAAGGATTGCAATACAACTGAACAGAACATTTAGACATACAGGTGAAATTGGCAAAGGTGATCCAGTGGTCTCAAGACTATGTTAATGTACTGATGCAATTGCTTAAAAAATGAAATTAAAATTGGATCATCACTGATTCATAAAATCCATATACATCATACTGACTTTTTATATGTCTGCCATTTGCTGTAAGCCTCTTTATATTGGTGTCTAGAAAATGTAGCAGATAAAGATGGTTCCTGCTACTGTGGCTTCAGGAAAAGAAATTTATGTGCAATTATAATAACATAAAAATGCTTTGCAATACAAAATCTATTAGAAAAAATATGTATTTTAATGTTTTCAATGTTTTAGTTTTATAACTGACTGATTTAGTAAACATGTTCAACCAAATTGCATAAACAAAAAAAGAAATATATAATTGTGCCAAAAAAAATGTTTTATAATTTCACTGAATAGTCAGAAGTCGTAATCTTTTCCACGTCACCTTATGTAGAAAACTGTCCTTTGTTTTCTCCTTCAGAGCTAGATAAGATCACCCTGGGATTGTAACATTTATTTATGATACTGGACAACTGAACAGCATTGACATTTATTATTAATCACACCTGCATTTGATTTGTCTAAAGAAGCACAAATCTTCCCTCTCCTCCTCTTCCTTTATAACTTACATTTTTAAATGTATTAGGAAATAATATGAAGTTATTACCTCAGCACCAGACCAACGCTTCCATTTTGGCAGATCCTTCTAATATTCTCTCTGTACTGCCTAAGAAGTAAGTGAGGATCATCATAAGTAGTGTAATTCAGGACCCTAATCGCCTAGATATAGTGGATCAGCACCATTGATGACTTGCGAGGCCAAAAAACTCCTCCAACAGTCTCTGTGCAGAAAATCTGTTGTATGTCAGATTCATTTTTTCACTTGAGACCAACTGAGCTACTCTGGTTCTAGAGATGGGAACCATGTTAAGTGAACAGTCTTAATATTTAATTGCACAGACCTGTTTTACAGAACTTCTTATCATGACACACCTAGAGTTGAGATTGCAGGATGATTTGTGATATTGGGGAAATAAAACATTTTTCACTGGATCAATGCAAAAATTATCATCTTCATCATCACCATCTATAATAAAAAAGCCTAGTGGCGTGTGTTAGTCTGTGTGTGTGTGGGGAAAAAAAACCAAGCTGCAGCGCCACCTGCTGGGCGGAGTTATGCACTGACCTACTAAATTGTTAGTGTGTGTGGGGAAAAAAACTCAGAAAGGGCTGAAATTTGGTATACTAAGATGTTTTTAATTTGCTAATTTAATTTGTTAATTGTTAAAATTGTTTATAAAGATTTTAAAAAAATATATATATATTTCTTGAAGGAGAAGTGACAGTTGGGAGTGGTTGGTGGTTGCCAGGGGTGACAGTGGGGAGCGGTTGGTGGTTGCCGGGGGTGACAGTTGGGAGTGGTTGGTGGTTGCCGAGGGTGACAGTTGGGAGTGGTTGGTGGTTGCCGGGGGTGACAGTTGGGAGTGGTTGGTGGCTGCCGAGGGTGACAGTTGGGAGTGGTTGGTGATTGCCGGGGGTGACAGTTGGGAGTGGTTGGTGGTTGCCGGGGTGACAGAGCGAGAGGAGTGTGATACTCAGGACCACTGAGAGAGATCCCTGTGTCTGAATAGACATCTGGATAGATGTGGCAATGAAGATGAAGGATGAGGTGATGGAGAAAAATGATGAGGTGGTGACATGTGGATAAAACCATGTTAAAAAAGGGAGCTTGCGTCGGGAAGTAACGCTCTTCCCCTGAGGAGGCCTGGCCTAGCCCCAAATGCATGACAAGAACCTTTTTAACATCTTAAGTAGCTTGATTTGACTAGAATGCATGAGTATCATGCACGGGTTAACTTGTTTATTTATATAACGCCACTAATTCTGCAGCGCTGTACAGAGAACTCACATCAGTCTCTGCCGCATTGGAGCTTACAATCTAAATTTCCTAACACACACACAGACAGACAGACACAGACTAGGGTCAATTTGTTAGCAGCCAATTAGCCTACCAGTATGTTTTTGGAGTGTGGGAGGAAACCGGAGCACCCGGAGGAAACCCACGCAAACACAGGGAGAACATACAAACTCCACACAGATAAGGCCATGGTCGGGAATTGAACTCATGACCCCAGTGATGTGAGGCAGAAGTGCTAACCACGGAGCCAAAAATATTTTATTAATCATTCAAAGGATGTAGAGGTTGTTTAAAAAGATATTTTAAGTGTGTGAAAAAGTTGTACAAAGTGTCTTTTTTCAATTTTTATAGAACATTTTTGTTAAATAAAAAAACATTTTGAAAGCCAATTTTCTGTTTTGCCGGCTGTTGAACATTTGTACGAATTCAGAATGTGCTGGAATGTATTGCTCATCTCTAACTATATATTGTAGAGCAAAAACATTTGAAGAACCTACCTAACCTTTTCTAAAGAATTAAGTTAGATTTCCTAGAACCACTACAATAAAGAATATAATAAAAGAGAGGTGAATCAACGCACAGTGGTGATGATGTAAAGTGTAACAGTGGAGTGGGAAAAATGACACAACTGGATAATTCATGTGCTGAAGCGGGATATTCTGGGGCCCCATGCCACAGCAATAAATCTATTTACACCATTTAATGAAATTAATAGCGTGACAAACCTTAGCAATAAATGCTTGAAAAGTAAAAACAGACAAGGTCATATACTACAATGGATCACAATGACAGCACAACAGATGTGCTTCTGCTGTGCTTAGTAAAGATTTCTACATTTAAAAGCTTATTCTACCTTTTTCAGCCAGCATAAAGGTGCAATATAATTTGCAATGGGACCTCAAACATCCTCTGACTGAATTAGCACAACGATGAGAGCATCACAGGGCCAACTTGCAGCTTCACACATAGGGGCATATTCAATTAGCTTTCCGGTCCGCGGGATCGCGCCGGAACAGCTGCGAAACTTAATCCACGTTACCGCAATAACGTGGATTTTCGTTCGCAGCCCATAGGGTTGCGTACGAAAATCTGCGTTAATGCGGTACCGTATTAACGGCAATATTGCGCAGGATTCGCGGTAAAGCGCGTTGCCGCGAACCGGAAAGCTAATTGAATATGCCCCATTGAGTCCGTTGTGACAACCCACTAGGTTTGTGAACCAACAACAAAGAAGAGGGGTCATGGTGAAGTGGCTGCAAGGGGATAGGACTCGTTTTTTAAAAAATATCCACTGTACAATTAGCCTTCTTTTTCAAACTTGTCTCTATTACAACGTATGAACTTGTAAACTTTACGTGAAAATATTAAATTGTCACTGGAATCTGCTGGCCTGACAGGCAATGGAGTACTTGGAAACAAAGACCTAATGATTCTCTCATTTCTCTGCCACAATAGAGGCGAGTATAGAGTTAACAGAAAATCTAATACTGAGGGCCTATATATGTAAGAACATGTAGTTTTTCTTTGCATTTGCATTGCTTGCAACAGGGTTTGCTTTGTTGCAAAACCCCTAAGGGCCTGATTCATTAGGGCACGTATCTGCTGGTTTAGAGCGTATGGTACGCAAAATGACTCTGTGCATGCTCAGAACCTACAGATACAGGCGCTAACACAGCCCTTTTCCATTCTATAGTGCACAGAAAGGGCACTTACTACAGCCTATGATAAAGAGGAGTGATTGGAACTGGGAAGGGGTATGTGGCTGTAGGCGGTGTTCAGTGTGGGTGTGCCAAAATCAAGCGCATGTAGCCATGACCACAGCAAGCTCTACGGCTGTGGAAGTAAGCCTGTCTTTCTGCTGTATCTCTTGCTCCAGCTCTGGGGCTAGTCTAAGTTAGCCGGCGGGTCAGGCAGTATTATAGATGCAAGACCCGCTGGCTCTATAAAGTTCAAAACAATTAAAAGCATGCGGTCTTCCCTCTAAACCATATTAACCCTAGTGCTGCCAACCTACTGCTGGTTTTCGTGAAATCTGGGGGAAAAAAGCGTGGGGTCCCCCCAATTTCACAATAACCAGCACTAGGCAAACCAGCTAGGGTTGTTGGCACTATAGAAGGGGGACACGCGGCAGTGTCATAATGCCAACCAGCCCAAGGCTGTTCGGCAAGGGACTGGATTTCCTAGGGAGTGTGGTCCGCAAAAAAAATTGTGTGGACCCCCTCTAGGTATACCCAGCCCCATGCTGTAAGCACTAGGGCTCTTCCTACACCCCTGGGGCAGTGGGTGTAGAGTAATAAAGTGCGGAAAAGAAAGAAAGAGAGAAAAACACAATTTTAGTTTGTAGAACTACAGCCTGGGCATGCTGGTGCCTGTAGAACGACAAGCACCAGCATACCCATGGCAGTCAGGGCAGTCAGGGCATTCAGGGCAGTCAGGGCATTCAGGGCATTCAGGGCATTCTAGCACTTGGATAACTCCAAGTGCAACCACTATAATTGTTTTTTCAAGACTAAAAAATACAATTATTTGTGCTTGCAGTACTATCAACAGTAACAATTCTGAAGCATGTCATCATCTCCAAACTACAAATTATAAACCTAACCTGAGCAAACTAGCTTCAAAAAAGGAGGAACAAGGAAGCCACTAGCATATTTAGCAGTGATCTATAATTCTTTTAAAAAGTTATGTTATAATGGTGATGGCACTCTTGAAATTTGTTTGGCTTGTAATGTTCAACATCTGGCACCTGAAGAGATACATTTTGCCTACCCCTACTATACTCTGCTATACTCTTTGGGCCTGAGTCATTAAGGAGAGCAAAGCATAAAAAAAGGAGTAACATTTGCACCTGGGCAAAACCATGTTGCATTGGAGGGGGAGGTAAATTTAAAATGTGGGGACAGATTTATAGTTGGGGTAGGACATGTCCTAGATCAACTTTAAATTTCAGTGTAATAATAAAGCTAGCAAGTATTTGTGTGCTAGATGAAAAACAGCCAGTATTTAACTTATATGCAAAATAATAAACTAATTTGCACCCCTTGCATTGTAACATGGTTTGTCCCAGAGAACATTTACTCCTTTTTTGCCTTAATGACTCAGGCCCTTTGTAGCCATATCCCAGCTACAGTAGTGAATGAAGCAAAAGATATCACAAGGTGAGGCCTGGCTGCTGGTGTAAGTACTCAGTGGGCTTCTTCAAATATTGTTTACAAATTAATAAAGAACTCCCTCCAACTATCTGAATTATGGGAGTCTAATTCTATATACCTCCAGTTAAGAAAATATGGCAATATCACAAATATACACACAACATTTTTTCCTCCAGCACACTGCTATAGCCAGCAACAGATCTGCCATTTCTACTGTAGATAAAAATGCAAAAGTCTTTGTTGCACACATTTGCAAATGTATGTTTAAGCCATCCGCCACGCCAAGGCGCTTTTGCTAATAGGATGGTCCTACTCTAAACAATGAGAGTCCCATATATTTGGGCCATACATATGTGTTTTTATATTGAGAGCCAACTTACCAAAAAAATGTTGTGTGTATGTTCCTTGCAGGATAACCCCACCCTTTCAAGCACCTGTTATGGCCTATAAATTGATTTGAGCAGCTTCCACTTTTGTAAATATCACAAATATACCACTAACAACACAATTCATTGACAACCTGGAAAAAAGGATTGGTTCAAACAGTGCACTGAATGGACATAGCAATAGATTTAACTTTGAAACCGACACAGTATAATATTTGTAATGATCCTGGTTGTTATTACTTGGACAAGACTCATTGCATTGTTGCTGGTTTTGAACTGCGGTGATCCATGGCATAGGATTCCCAATGTTCTGCTCACTAGAAGGAGGCAGATGTTCCATTAAAGTTAACTTTTATTTTGAGTTAACCTGTAACTTGAGAGATCATAGTGTTCTATTATTTAAAGTATATTTTTTCATGATAATTTCCCTTATACTTTATACAACAAATTACACTGCAATTTAATGACAAATAAAACCTGCACTCACCAAGGCAAACAAAGCATCTACTAAAAGCGAACAACTAGGGAGAAAGACTAATTATTTACTTTATGTACTGCCATAAAAGCTCCAAACATAAAATTGTGAAATGCAGTGCTAAAAATGCCAGCCCAGATTAAATGTTTTCCAGTTCACAAACCATTCCTCTCCCCATTGTTCTATAATTAGATTTGCCTAATTGACCACCAAGCAACCATTGTTTAAATCGAGAAAAGCATTAGTGCTATGCCACTCTTATGACTGTCAGGTGAACAGTGTGCAGCATTTGATCTATTGATATGTGTGGGGAATTCTTCAAACCATCCAAGCCCGAGTAAGTCTTTTTAAATATATCACTTGAAAATGAATACGCTTCCAGAAACAATGAAATCAGTAGGAAGCATTTGTCTTTTTTATTTAATACAGAAAATTTCCTACTCAGCGTATTGGTCATTTTGCTAGAGAAACAAAACGTTTTATCTGTTTTAAAGATACATAACTGGCGCTTTTTTTCAGCAATTAAAACACTTTTGTGTCGTTTGGACCCTACATATTCACACTTGTATGACTCTCAAGCAATATTTTTACACTCTGTCTTCTATGATTAATTTCGGGTGGAGATTGCATCAGCTCAAATTCCATTACTCATTTGCTCTTGATTAATTCAGGATGGGGAGTACATTAGCACAGATCCCATTATGCATTTGCTATATCCAGATGTGACAATTTTCACTTCAGAATCTGAATTCTGAGAGGCAATCAAGTCTGGAGTTTATGTTGCTACATTACTTGAGTTTGCCAATAATAAAAATATGCATCACATCGAAACTAATAAACACTGTTTTCTAAATCTCATATTTGATCCTCACACATAATTCCTGATGGTAGTATCAATAATACTTAGATAAGAAACATTGCAAAGTATTATTATTATTATTATTAATATTATAATAATATTATTAATTATTATTAACAATTATTAAATACTATTACTGCACCACTATTTGGTTGTCCTTGCAAGTCTAAGGGGTATATTTACTAAACTGCAAGTTTACAAAAGTGGAGATGTTGCCTATAGCAACCAATCAGATTCTAAAACTGTCATTTTGAAGAATGTACTAAATAAATGATAACTAGAATCTGGTTGCTATAGGCAACATCTCCAATTTTTCAAACCCACAGTTTAGTAAATATACCCCTAAGAGGCTTCCATTACATTCATTCAGCAGACACTAGTGAATGAGGGGGGTGTTTTTAATGGGGCATTTTTACATATGTTATGGACTTTTCCTACCCCCTTAGGACTAGGTCATAAAAAAAATAATTCAATGTGTGGGAAGCACTGTCAGCGTTGGACTATATTGTTCAAAAAACCATGTAAACAATGCCTTTCTTTCTGAATATTGAGGCAAATCTGCAAAACTCAGGATGAGAAATAGGAAAAGGTGAAAGTGACTTGACAAACAAGGAGTCATTGCTTTACTTTCCAGAGTTGGTATGAAACTAATATTTCTCTGGATGCAGCGTGTGTGCAACTAAACACATACATTATGTATTGCAAGTAAAAACATGTAAACAGAGGAACCAGATATTTGAATTAAACACTTCATTGTGCCCTTTACTATCCTGAATAATTTAATATTAATACAAGGGCCCAACAAACTGTGAAATGACAGATCTAAACTAAACAAGGGCCCAACAAACAGTGAAATATCAGATTTAAAGCTATCAGTAATTTAATCAGGTAGGGGGTGCAAAGAGGGCACAAGTAAATGGTGCTTAGACTGATTTTGCACCTAGTGCATAGAAATAGAGCTCATGTATGTTCAGGGTTAAACAGGTCCAAAAAACATTAGCCAGGCAGGGACTACATATAGGTATATAGTCATGGTTTTTGAATGCTAACTATTAGGGTCATTCTCATTATTATCTTGGATCTATTTGTTACTTTTGATAATTAAAGATGACTCTTCAACTCTGCAACAAGCCTACTTTTGTTAATTATGGAATATACCCTTACTAAAGGAAAGACATATCCTTCACCTCCTGATCACCCAGGGAAGACTTTGGTGGGGCAGTAGATTAGCCTGTTAGAGAGGCTGTTTTAGAATGCTGTTTATCTGACAAACATGCTAATTATCCTAGCTAGAAAGCTAATTGCTGCCATTGCAGCACAGTGGCCTAGTGGTTAGCACTTATTTCTGACTCACAGCACTGGGGTCATGAGTTCGATTACTGACCATGGCCTTATCTTTGTGGAGTTTTTATGTTCTCCCTGTGTTTGCGTGGGTTTCCTCCGGGTGCTCCGGTTTCCTCCCACACTCCAAAAACATACTGGTAGGTTAATTGGTTGCTGTCTAAATTGACCCTAGTCTCCCTATCTGTCTGTGTCTATGTGTGTGTATGTATATTAGGGAATTTAGACTGTAAGCTCCATTGGGGCAGGGACCGATGGGAATGACTTCTCTGTACAGCGCTGCGGAATTAGCGGCGCTATATAAATAACTGATGATGATGATGATTCCTGCCCTTCCATTCCGCATCAATGCATTACACTAGTGATAGGCACTGGCGTGAACCACTGGGCTGACGGAAAGAGATAGCTAGCTGTTCAGTATGGAATAGACATGTAAGGCATTGAATAGCCTGTTGATTTCAAAAGAGGACTCGTCTCTTTTGATAGTTGCATTCAGAGAATATAAAAAAAAAATATTCTTTATATGTCTAGGTTCCTTAGTTTAGTAGTTTCTAAACATTAACTTCAAAACGTCTTTGTGCTTTATTTAAAACAGTACTCATACACCCTCTTACCCATTTTTTGCAGCTTGTCTCTGATTGCTAAAACCATTTCAGGGTTGCATTAGCAACTCTTATCTATAGTTAAAACCCCATCATAGAGTGTACAAGGATCTCTTCTGATACCTTCCTAGCAGGCTTCATACTTCTCCTCTCTTATTAATTGTTTTGGGCGCATGCTACACATGTGTAATTTATGCAGCTTGGACAGAATACAGAAGTGTAGTCTGTTAATCTGACTTTGCAGGGACAGACACTTCTGGGAGGCACTGTCCCGGCAAGATTCGATTGATAGATTAATCCAATATTACTTTTTTTACTGGTGCGATAAGCGACATTAAGAAATTATGTTTTACTGTCAATTTCAGCAAATTTTCATAAATATGCCACATAGAACCAAATTTATCATATGGCAAAAAGCCAGATGGGTGGTTTGACTTACACATCATGGTGTCCTGTTACTACTCCTGGACAGTTTTGCCAAGACAGTTGAGTATCACTCAAAAATACATACAGTTTAGCAAAATAGCAGTGAAACTATCTAAGAATATATGGAGGATTATTCAATTTCCTAACCGACATTGCATTTGGTTTATCAGAAAAGATATTGCATAGACCATATCATGGCATTTTCAACTTTTGAAATGACAGTAAAGTTAAATCTGTCTCAGTTTGTATTTGTGTTAATACAGGTCCAACAAAGAGAGGAGCGAGTGTGGCTCAGAGTGGAGATTGGGATAGTTGTGAGGGTGCATTAGTGTGAATAGTGTTATCGAGGATAAGGTCACCTCTAAAAAAGAGATGGGTTTTCAAAGAGCATCTAAAGATTTGAAGGCTGGGGGAAAGTCTGATTGAGCGTGGTAGGGCATTCCATAAGTGGGTAGCAGCGTGGGAGTGAGAGGTGGTTATGAGACACGAGGCAAGGCGCAGGTCAGAGGTAATACCGCTGACAACCTCTTTTAAAAAGTAAGGGATGTCATTGCAACATGGCTTATCCTGCTTGGACTCTCCTGAGGATATGTGATTTCTGATAACGTCAGCAATATTGTCAGATCATTACAACGGGGGAAATTCCATCACATTTCCTGTTTTGCTCACACAACCAACTTGGTGGTACAGAACTTTTTAAAAAATTACAATGCCATGCAGCAGATGCTGTCTGTATCCTGAAATATTTAGAGTAACTTTTGGGATTGTGCAACAGCATGTAGGAGAATGCAGCAGCTGCAAGAAGAATAGAATTTGAGTGGGAATGTACTTTAGTCCAGCGAAGTAGTCACCTGTGAAGAGAGTGCAGACACGTTTAGCTTGAGTCAAGTGATTGCCCTAATTAGACTTTTTGAGAAGCAACTAGAGAAATTGAAGGAGGAAATTAAACAAAGCAAATCCGCTAACTCTATTGTGATTGTAGATTAAGTATTTAATTCGCTTCGCCAGGATCCAAGAGTTATCAACATCTTGTAATGACGTCTCCTCCTTCAGTTTCTTTGGTAACTGCTTCTAGGAAAAAACTAAGTTTTCCCAAGACACCCAGTAGTGATGCAGATGAGGCAGCACAACATTTTGACATTTGGGCTGGTGTAAAAGAATTGCCCAAAAAATGTGACAGCTCTGCCATAAAATGAACTAAAAATTCCATGAGGAAGGTCATTATCGGCAATTACATCAAAGTACACAGACTTCTGTGATGGTGGATTCCAGCGGGAATGAAATAGTATTGTTTGAGGAAGATTTACACAATGATGAGGGTGAATATGATGACAGTATAGATTGCAGGTGCTGAAATCTAGCTAAGAGAAGGAGCTGATGCTGGTATGCTTGGTAATATTTTGGATAGAATGGTATCTTGGCAATTTTATGTTTTTCTACAGTAAACGTTCAGCTTTATTAGAGAGTTGGATTTTTTCATTTTAAAATGGTACAAGCTTTTTATTTACATTTTTGTTTCCCTGACTTAAAACCACTATGCACTTGAGCATAGACTTTAGCACATGCGGTAGAGGGATTACTATCATCATGACAGACTAGAGAGTGACCAGAAAAATGCCACCCCTCCTGTTTCTGTATGAGCTATGGCACAGTACAATGTCACTGGAGACTTTTAAGAACACTGACAGCCCTATTATTACAATTTGTGTTTCAGCACTGAATTCTGACACCTCTCCTGTTTCTGAGTGAGCTATGATACAGTAAAATGTAACTGCAGACTTAGACCAAGCCTGCCAGCCCTAGTATTTATATTTCAGCATTGACTCTTAGCAATGGAGCACTCTTTTTTGTGTTTAACCTATATAACACCGTACAATTTGACTGCAAATTCAGAAGACAAGCCTGCAAGGCCTAGTATTTGTATTTCAGCAAGGACACTTAGCAATGGAGCAATGGAGCTCTTCTCTTTGTGTGTTACCTATATAACACAGTAGAATTTGACTGCAGAAGTACACCAACCCTGACAGCACTAGTATATGTATTTTTCTGCAATGAGATTTAGCAATGGAGCTCTCCTGAATGTCACTGTAGATTTTGTTGAACACTGCTACCCCCTCCTCTTTCAATTATATCTATTTGGCTGACCAACTGCTCTACACAGTGTGCTACCCCTTCTGTGTCTCTATTTAAAATGGCGCTAGATCGCCGTATTTATAGATTTCAAAACTTCCGAGATCCGAAAACAATGATGTTTTGCCTCATTTTCGATTCCGAAAAAGCGCAAAAGTACCGAGCTGGCTTGGCACTCGGATCCCCTAAGTTTGGGTGTGTTCAGTTCTCAAGAAACTGAGCCTGAGCATCTCTAGATCAAACTTATAAGATATTGCAAAATATCAGGTATTGGGTCAGTGAGAATTTTTCTTTGAAGATTCTGTATTGAAGTTTGCCCCAAATTCTTCAAAAAGGGAAGAAGAACTCCTATGCTATATCTGGAAAAGACTACTGTGATTTGGATTTCTCCAAAATGTTTAATTTCTCTTGTAGTCCTCTGTTCATTATTGCTCCTTTTAGCACTGTTTAGTAAAGAAGTCTTTCAGTTCCATGTCTCACCCCTCTATATAGTATCTAACCGTAGAGTTCAATTTATTTCTAAAGTCTAGAGTGCCTTTTGCAAATAATTGCATTCAATTAGCATTTCATCTATATAACAAATGGACAAACCAAGAGGATTAATGAAATTCTGGAGCAGTGCTTTAGGGCCTATGTAGCTGCAAATCAAAAAGATTGAGTGGAATGCATGCCAATAATAATCAAATTCCTGAATCTGCTAAAAAGGACACATTTTTCTTTTTATCTTTGGTGCTCATCCAAAACTTCCTGTGCTAATTTCTTTCTCTTTCACAGTCTCTGCACTCTAATGTTAAGTCTCAAGACTCAAGTCTTTCTCCATAAAGCCTCTGCCCACATAATAGATTTGCTGATAAGTATCAAAGATCTCTACCTCTCATTTCCTGAAGACAAAGGGCACGTCTGCTGGTTTCTAGCGTATCATTCACAAAATCACTATGCGCATGCTCAGAATCAGCAGATGCATCGGGTAAAACAGCCCCTTTCTGTGTTTTAACGAACGGAAAGGTCTGTTACTACCACTTACATGAAAGGGTGTGTCCTGGGTGGAGAGGGGGCATGTGTCCGAAGTCACTGTACAGTGTGGGTGTGCAAAAGAAGAGTGCTCCATAAAGCGTTAAAAAATAGATTTAAAAAAAATAAAACGTGCTAGATCCCCCCTCTAGACAGTATTAACCCTAGTGCTGCCAGGCTAGTGCTGGTGGAAATGAAATTGGGGGAAAAAAGCATGGGGTCCCCCCAATTTCACTGCAACCAATGCTAGGCCAACCAGCAAGGGTGGATGACACTGTAGCAGGGAGACATGCAGCAGGGGTCCCCCTGCCATAATGACAAACTAACCCCAGGCAGTTTAGCCCTGGACTGGATTCCTTAGGGAGTGGGGTCCGCATAAAATGGGGCTGACCTTGCCCCCCCTCTAGGAAGAACCAGCCCAGTACTGAAAGCACTGGGGCTCTTCCTACACTGCTAGGGAGGCAGAACTTCAAGCAAAAACATACCCATGGCAGATAGTGCATGTTGGTACTTGGAGAACCACAAGTGTCACCATGCCCTGACACCCAGGGCTTGCCGAGCCATGTAGTGCCACAAACTAAAATGTAAATAAACCACAACACCCTCATTACTACCATATTACTTTAAAAAACATTTTAAAAAAACTCTAAAATAAAATACAACTCCCTTGTTATAACCACATTTATTTATCAAAAATAATAAAAGTCCAAATACTTACCATCAGTAAGGGATCCAATCTTCTAAGCTTTCAATTCAAGAAGGCTTGTAACCATACACAAATCAAACCAAAATATTCCAAAGGTCCTGTAGCTGTCCAAAAAAAATAACATTCCAGGTCATGGAAAAGCCAAAGTCCCAAAAAATGATTGTATATAAAAGTTCATGTAAACAATCGTCTTTTTGCAAAAAGTCATTCAGTTGCTAGAAAATGCCATTTTACAGAGTAGCCACTTAACTGTGCATGATCGGGATAGCCCATTGGGTAGATATATTGACTTCAACAGCAGCAGCACTTGTAGCATCATCATCATGGGGGGTACTACTCAGAGTAAACCGTCTCCAGGACAAACCATGTTAGAGTGCAAGAGGTGCAAATTTGTTTACTATTTTGTACATAAGTTAAATACTGGCTGTTTTTTCATCTAGCACACAAATACTTGATAGCTTTATTTTTACAATAAAATTTAAAGTTGGTCTAAGACATGCCATACCCCAACTATAAATCTGTCCCCACATTTTAAATTTACCTCCCCCTCCAATGCAACATAGTTTTTTTTTTGCTTTGCTCTCCTGAATGACTCAGGCCCTTGGGCTTTTAAAAATAAAATACATATATTTCTTTGGGGAGGGGGGTGTTGCTCTGAGTAAATGAACACCCTGTATTTTGCCCACTGAATAGTAAAGATGCCACTGATACTGCCCCTTACACAATTGTGTTCAGATTGACACTCTTGGGATTTTAGCAGCAAAAAAATATATAATTATTTTGGGTGGGGGTGGGTTGTGCTGCTCAGAGTGAAAGAGCACCTTAGTTTTCTCCACTAAATAGTTAATATTTTACTGATACTGCCCTTCAGATAATTGCATTCAGATTGAAAACAATTGGAACCCAACTGTAAAATACACATAAGGCCAATTAATTCCATCCAGGCAAATAGAAGATAAGGGAGGAAAAACAGGAGCAGAGCATTATAACTCTGTAGCAATGGATTATGTTGCCAGATATGTGACAAGACTTGAAACACAAGTTTTGTGCAGATCAAAACATCACTAGGGTTTAGTTACCGGCATAGGTGCAAACTTATACTGTGCGCAGCAATCAGACATTTGCCCTCATTTAGTCTACCTTGTATTAGATGAGTAACTGCCGTGCAGACTTGCAGCTATGTTAGTAAAAAACCACAATTACCACCACTCTGTGGGAAATTTCATCTTTCTAACACCATTAGAACAATGGGGCTGGGTGATTATTACTGAAAGGAATTCCTCATCCCCTTGAGGTAGAATAGAATAGTTAATAATTGGCTCTAATGCATTATTCAGAAATGATACTGTATCATGCATGCACAAATGAACTGCTCCCTGTGATTTGCAATACTAATTTGTTGGTTCCTTGCAGAAGGCAGTGGCCACAAGTAAAGCAATGAAAGAATATGTGGTCTACTTTAATAGTGAGAAACACAGGAACAATCAATTCATTTGAATATTAATTACCTGCAATTAATGTGTCCTTCCTAATGGTTTGAAAAGAAGCAAATTACATGGAGAAAGACTAATTAAACTGATGTAATTTTGTCTATAGAGAATAATTCATTCACTGTCAGAAGGATCATCTAATTAAAGTATCTCATTAATTAATGTCTCACAAAATTGACTGATAAAATGCCTCAAAGAATGCCAGCTGCAATCCTGGGCAAATTAATAATATACCCTTTCCTCCCACTGATCAATATATTAACAAAGAGGTGTACACATATTAATTTCAAAATATAGAATTTGTTATACTCATGGAGGATGGTAAAATATTGCATGTTTTATTTGTAAATGTGCATAAAATTGGCACGCCTTTCAGAAGCTGGAAAGATTTGCTAACTTGTAATTCCACAACAGCAGGAGTCTCATAGGCTGCTTAAGTCTGGTTCACACAGATACAAAATCATGGGGGTGCTCCCATTATGTTCATGTTGTAGCAATAGTCAACATTTTTAAAATAATAAGTTCGGAAACATGGAAATGTCAACAATTAAAACACTGTAATTATATTCTTCATTATAGTCCTCATCATTAATTTTATTTAGTATTGAAATGTTATGCAGTGCTATGCAAAGCAAAAGATTTGTTTTTAGGCTACCCTATTGGTGGTTTAATGGTATGTTCACCTGGTTGCTTTTCATGACACAAGCATGTAGCTTGCATGCTCATAACTAAAAGAATCATTTATCTTTATGAAAATGTCTACTATTCAGAGATCAATTGTCCCTATTTTTAGATGCAACCTAGAATATGCCTCATGTTGTAAAGAATACAGTGCTGCAATGGACCAAGAGTGCATGGAAAGCACTGTGTTTACAATAATTAGCTGGTTACAGTAATAGTGTAGTTGCCCGGTGCCTAGCGCTGTTCCAACCATACTTCTTGAAGTTGGAATGACACGACTAAACTGGTCTGTGTGATTGATAGTACTGTGGTTTTCTAGACATTTATACTGTATAGACTCCATATTAGCTTATGTTTGCTCATACATGTGATCTAGGCGCTGTCTAAATCAGTGTTTCTCTACTCCAGCCCTCAGGACCCCTAACAGTGCATGCTTTCCAGGTGACAAGGGAAATAATTATACCACCTGTGGATCTGTTAGAATGTGTCAGTCAGTAATGAATACACCTGTGCTTAAGCAAGGAGATATGGAAAACATGCACTGTTAGGGGTCCTGAGGACTGTAGTTGAGAAACACTGGTCTAAATAAAATGTATTCATGTTGCGATGAAATTAAGTCAGTACTAGCTGTGGAGGTGGACCTATTTCTTGAGTACCACTGTGGGTACAAGTCTAGTTCTACTATTGTGTAAATACTCTAAATCTAATTATTATTATCTTATTAAACACAGGCATATAAATGCATTCAATTTTACGAAGAGTGTTATTTCATTAGGGAGTGTGGCTACTTTATTATCATCATTATTATTATTATCATCATCATTTTTATAAAATGCTTAAAGGCGGATATCCCTTACTTCATTTAGCCTCTTAATGCTCATTTAACTACTTTGAATGATTGTAAGTGTGTCAAAATTAAAAGGAGTTTATAAATATGTTGGTGGAGAAAAGAGCAGTCAGTACGACATCCGCCAGGCAACACGGATGTCCCAGCATCAATCACGGGACATACGCAAATGGGGGGACAACCATAGCACAATCCATGCACACATATCTACCTTACTGGGACCATCTGTCCCGGGCAATATAGAACCCACAACCCTTCAGGGCTACCAGGAATGCAAACCACAAACCAACCCACAGGGGCAGCAATTGGTCCCAGACTATAGCCGACTTATTAGAAGTCTGCTAAAAGTGAGTTGGAGAAAGAGAGAAGGTAAATGAAGTAGGTAAATGGTAGATTGATGTGAAAGATGTGGAGTAACTGAGGTAGTTAAAAAGATTGTAGGGAGGAACAATAGATCCAATTTTTGCAAGGCAATAGAGGAAGAGGAGGCTCCGTTGCTGCCCTCTTGCTTGATTAATGAAGTAGGTAGCCTCTGCTTAGACATAACAATTGATCTTGGTGGATCTAGCAGCTGAACAGTGATGGCAACAGCAATGATAGTTGATCTTGGAGTTTTCAGCAGTTGACTAGAGGTGGTAGTTCATTAGGTCCTTGAAACAACATGGTTTTTGGTGTCACCAAAAACCAAAATGATGCCACCCCTCTGTGTTACTGTAATATTCAATGCTTTACATTAGTGAGAATAAGATAATATAACTAGTGCACAGAGCAGAGCTACTGTACAACGTGGGGAAATAAATCCAATAGACAATATGAATAAGGGGCCAATCATTTTTGAATGAAAACCCAGTACATCCATGTGGCCTAAAAATTGTTCAGGTCATAAAACCTATCCCGTAATTTGTTTTAGGTTTCAAATAGTGTAAAACAGTTATAGGAACCTTCTCCAGCTTGGGTACATCAGGAGTCTGATTTATGGGAAAATAAGCATTGTGAATTAAAGATTTCAGATAAAAAAGGAGCTCTCCGGTCAATACTAACCTTAAATTTGAGATTTCTCTCATACAAAGTACAACATTTACAATGTTTAGATTGCAAACAGCTCACATATAATTGTATTGATTTCATTTATCTTCAGTGGAAGTTTTCCAATACTTTGCTGCTATCTAGAAATAAGTGTGATCATTATATACTGCCCATGACAACCAAGTAATATATGTAAAATATTTGTAATTTTCAACAAATGTAAAAGATTTTTAAATGACATTTTTACATTTATGCAGTGTTTGTCAAAGATAATTCCACCTAAAAATGAAAGCTCAGCTTTAATTGGAAAATCCTTGGAAAAAAATTCTTCCGAAAGCTTATTATTAAGGGTTTGATGGTCAAGCTATCTAACAGGTCCAAGATGTTTGCACCTGCCTTTTCTCCACTTGCTTCCACCACCAGAATGTTGTATGAATGCATGAACAACGAGTGTTCAACCATATCTGCCACATTTTCTTCACTCTTGATGAACTGATCTTTTTTAAGATAAGCAGTGTGTTTTCCAGTGAACAGTCATGTGGCAACACAACCGAGAAAAGAAGTTTTTAAAACTTGGATTTAATCTACAGCCTTAGGTGGAGCTAGCCTTGGATTTTATAAAACTTCTACCTATATTGTTATATGAAAGTAATATAATATTCAATTACTTACGAGTACAAAACATTCAAACCACTCCTATTAAGAGATGTGGGAAATGTCACTTACATGGCAGTCCATTGAGATTTACAAACTGTGTAATCAAAGCACAACTTGTACCAATGCTGAGACAGAATCTCATTAATTCTTATTGGGTATTATCAGAATGAGGTTTTGATAAGTCTGTGAAGTGCTACAGAGAAAGCCTAACAGAAACATTTTGAATGCAGTTAATAAGCATATCAAGATATGTATGTGTCTGCAACATTGTTAACTGCATTGCTCATTCATGAGACATAAAGCTCCAGGTAAAGGTATATTTTGAAGAACAGCAGAAAAGGGGACTTTCATAACAAAGGAGCAGAAGGGCATTTGCCCATGGACCACCATGCATCAGGGTCTAACATTAGAATTCCTAGTTATGGGACCTGGATAAGACATGCCATGAAGAAACACAACTGTAAAAGATAAGTTGTCCTTTGTTTCAAAAGCCTTTAAATAAAGTAGCTCCTAACAGAACTCTCCTCAGGCCTCCTCAAATTCTAGCAATTGAAGAAGCTCTTTCACAGTGTATTTTTGTACCAGTGGAAACAAAGACAATTTGAATTTATTTTTTTAAGCTGCCCATATTACAAATAGCATTATTGTGAAACAAAAGTTTAAGTTGTATCCAGAAATTACAATCACTTGATAGTAAGGATAATATGATTTGAAGACACAGCATAAAACTAGCAACATAGATAATTTCAAAATGTACAATGGAATTGTTTAAGCCTAAAAATGTGGGAGTTTTCATGTTAAAGTAGCATCACCACATATAACCTTTCTCTTTAAATACTCTGTTAAGTACCTTTTAAGCATGCATCAGATAGCTGTTTCTCTTAGATGCCCTCCTACAAATAATTATCTCCTTCATGAAAGAAAATCTCCGGATTGGCTGCCCGTTGCTGTGGTTGATGAATATATGTTCTAAAGGGGAAATTAAAGGGTATATATGATTTGTGTTATTTCACAGTTCTTTCATATTTATTATTGTTTATTTGTATAGTGCCACCATCTTACATTGCACATTCCAAAAAATATTCATTCACATCAGTGAATTACAGTCTAAATTATAGTGATTACAGTGATTCTCTAGCACACACACATATCAGGATACATTTTTGGCAAAAGCCAATAAACCTATTAATGTTTTTGGACTGTGGAAATAAATATGGTGATACTGAGGAAGCCCACACAAATATAGGGAGAACATCAAAAATTCACACAGACAGTGCTGTCAAATTCTGAAATCACTTCCTTTAACAAGCTGAACCCATATCTTTGGGAACTACAACTTTCAATTCTATGTCTATTGCTGGTATGTGTGGAGACAGCTGCCATGGAAATTAAGTGTGAATAAGGAAATGAGCACACACCCAACCAGGGATTGTGTGGCCATAGACTATTTTGGAGCTTATCCTGGTAAACCGCTGGCCTCATTGGACCACCTAAAGGCCATATACTGCATTACTTTTTATTGTTTTAAACTTCAGATATTTAAAAAGCTTTTTACTTTTTCACATGGTAGCAGGAAAATGGGAGTGGTTGGCCAGCCACAGCCTTAAGGGGATGGCCCCAGCAGGGACCATTCAATGATAAGCAGCCTGGCAACAAATCACAATGAGACAACTTTTTGATTTTCTGCCATTGCAGAGCACAGGCTGTAGAGCTCTTAGTCTCAGGGGATGAGGAAATTCCAACAGTGACAGATGCACACTTTGAGGGGGTTTCAATTGGATCATCAAGAACTTCAAGGAGAGAGGTTCAATAGTTGTGAAGAAGGCTTCAGGGCACCGAAGAACATTCAGCAAGTGCCAGGACCGCCTCCTAAAAATGATTTAGCTGCGGGGCAGGGGCACCACCAGTGCAGAGCTTGCTCAGAAATGGCATCAGGCAGGTGTGAGTGCATCTGCAAGCACAGTGAGGCGAAGACTTTTGGATGGCCTTGTATCAAAAGGCCAGCAAAGAAGCCACTTTCTCCAGGAAAAACATCAGGGACAGACTGATATTCTGCAAGAGGTACAGGGATTGGACTGCTGAGGACTGGGGTAAAGTCATTTTCTCTGATGAATTTCCTTTCAGATTGTTTGGGTCATCTGGAAAAACGCTTGTCCAGTGAAGGAAAGGTGAGTGCTACCATCAGTCCTGTGTCATGCCAACAGTAAAGCATCCTGAGACCATTCATGTGTGGGGTTGCTTCTCAGCCAAGAGAGTAGGTTCACTTACAATTTTGCCTAAGAACACAGCCATGGTACCAAAACATCCCCCAAGAGAAACTTCTCCCAACCATCTAAGAACAGTTTGCTGACGAACATTGCCTTTTTCAACATAATGGAGCACCTTGCCATAAGGCAAAAGTGTTAACTAAGCGGCTCAGGGATCAAAACATCAAAATTTTGGGTCCGTGGTCAGGAAACTGAAACTGAAATCCCATTGTGAACTTGTGTTCAATCCTCAAGAGGCAGGTGGACAAACAAAAACCCACAAACTCCAAGCATTGATTAGGCAAGAATGGGTGGCCATCAGTTGATTGACAGCATGCCAGGGCGACTTGCAGAGGTTTCAAAAAGAAGGGTCAACACTGAAAATATTGACTCATGTAATTGTCAATAAAAGCCTTTGACACTTATGAAATGCTTGTCATTTTACTTCAGTATACCATAGAAACAACTGACAAAAGGTCTAAAATCACTGAAACTTTGTGAAAACCATTTTCAAAACTTTTGGCCATGACTGTACTATAACCATCAGTATGTTCTTTGTATTTTATATCTATCACTAATACTGGCAAAATTATCATGCAAAAAAGTATAATGACTGCTTTGTAGTATATTTTGCATGGTGCACTAATGGGAGTATTTTCATATTTTTTTTAAACAAACAAAGCATTTAATGAATTTATGTTTACAAGTAATTGCATTTAAACTTGAAATGGAATCATATTCCTCAACAAACAACCAGCTTAATTGCTTCCCAGTATCCTCTATCACCCTCTCTTCATTTAATCCCACAAATGAAGGTGAAGTATTTATTTTCTTCTAATCTTCAATGATTTCATCACTGCTAAATCTACAGGCCAGTACTCACTTCTAATTCGCCCTGATCGCTTGGCTGTATTTGATACTGTTGACCACTCTTTCTTATACAAATACTACAATCCCTAGGTCTTCAAGGCATTGTCCTATCCTGGTTCTTATCCTTCTTATCTAGTCGCTCTTTCAGCGTTAGTTTCTCTGGATACACTGGTGCTCAGCTTCCTTTATCAGTTGGAGAACCACAAGGCTTGGGCCTTGGTTCTTTACTCTTCTCTAACTATACCACTTCTCTTGGAAAACTAATAGGCTCCTTTGGATTTCAGTATCATCTATATGCGGATGATACACAAATTTATCTATCCTCTCCTGATCTCTTATCATCTGTGTTGGACTGTGTTACTGACTGTTTTTCTGCCATTTCATCTTGGATGTCCTCTTGCCAACTCAAACTTAATCTTTCTCAAACAGTGTTAATAATATTTCCACCCACTCATTGCCTAGGTGTTATCCTTGATTCAGAACTATCCTTTTTTCCCCATATCGACTCTAAACCATGTTACACACCATCTAAATCATGTTACGCACATTTAAAAAACATTTCCAGAATACACACATATTTCACACAAGACACTGCAAACACTTTAATTCATGCACTCATTATCTTCCGCATAGACTATTGCAATTTCCTCCTTACTAGTCTTCTCCAATCGCACCTACTATAATCAGTTTTGCATGCATCGACTTGATTGATTTTCCTTGTAAAACGTTTTTTCTTTGACAGAGTGGAGCTGCTGAACCACTCTGTCAGTCTCGACATTGGTTGCCTGTGTTTTTTACCAAATCCAATAAAATATTCTTCTACTAACATACAAGGATATCAGCAAAACTGCACCAACCTACATCTTCTCACTTGTCTGAATATATCTCCTGACTCAACACCTCTGTTCTGCACAAGATCTGAGTCTCTCATCTGCATTCATTACCTGCTCCCATTCCCGGTTTCAGGACTTTTTTCAGACTGCACCCACTTTGTGGAAATCCCTTCCTTGCACAATAAGACTTTCTTCTAGTCTTCAAACCTTCAAGCAATCTCTAAAAAACCGACCTCTACAGGTGAGCTTTTAAAATTCGTCAACCATCCACCCTCTTAACCTCCCTAGGTTACCCTATTACCACCATTTACACATGTAACACAAGATAACAATCCTTTGAACAACATTGCTATTGGACTGGATCATATCGTCCACTAAGCACTTTGTACCTTTGTAATCTGGCTGGACCAATAAGCAAAATATAGAGCGCGTCCTCGTGCATCAAACACCCATTGTCCCATAGATTGTAAGTTTGCGAGCAGGGCCGTCTAACCTCTCTGTCCCTCTGTGCTACACAGTATTGTTTTATCACTTTGTTTGTTCCCTATTGTAAAGTGATATGTAATTTGCTGGCGTTATATAAATAAATGTTGTTGATGATATTAAAAAGTATGTGTATTTTATTTTTAATGCCGCACCTGCCCTTTAGAAGAGGTACAGAGGGCATTAAGAGATGGAACCTTTTCCTGAGGGTAAGGGTATACCAAATTTACCTAAATTTTAACTCCTCACCCTCACCTTCAAAGCTTTCAACAAATCCCTTCCCCACTACATCTCCAACCTCATCTCCACACTCTCCTCCGCTCTGCCAATGACCGCCATTTCACTACTTCACTGATTACGTCTAGCTACTCCCTCCCCTCCAGTACTTTATCTGGCTGCTCTCTAGCTGTGGAACTATCTCCAATGCCCTATCTGCTGTCCAAGGTCTTGAGACTCATTATTGCTTTGTTCAAGTCTGCCAGCCTTCCTCCTGACTTCCCGGCTTTCTTCCCCATTCCACTAATCGGTACCACCCAATTTGTTTCTTCCCCTTTCCTTTTAGATGTAATCAGTAATTGGTATGTTTTTTATGTATCATGAAATGTGAAATGTGTTGTGTTCTGTATCTGTCATGTACGGTGCTGCAGACTGTTTGTGGAACCTTATAAAAGATAATAATAATAATAATAATAATAATAATAATTATTATTATTAATGAACAGAAACAGAAATAGATTTGTGGTATGGCCCTCTTTGGGGTAGAGGGGATAGAGGTCTGGAGTGCAGCTCTGTTCCTCAGGTGGGTGTGTCAGTACCCACTAGAAGAAATTAGCACAGCATTGTGAAAAGAGTGGAAAGGGGCAGAATGGGAAAGGAAACACAGGTCCACAGGTAAAGAAATAGGTGAGCTGGATAAGTAGTAATTAAGCAATACAATGTTAGCAATAATGTATGTCTATAGAGAGCTAGTAATGCTTGTAATAACCTTTAGCCATACTAACCCTAGTAATTTCCTGCTGCTGAATTAAGTTGCATCACTCTACAAACCGATGTGTTCACTCCACTCACTGATGTACTGACTCTGCTTACAGTGTTTACTGTGCCTACCAGTAAAATGCTTTGCCTACTTGTGCGCTAGCTCCACTTACTGTGACACACTCCAGGTTTTATTCTTGTGACTAGTTAAGGTTTCATTATGTCTGGTCATCGTCAATCAAGTGTACAAGCAATCTGTTTAGACTGCTGTTCCACTTGGGATAATTGGAGTGTAGAAGATGTGGAGAATAAAGATAACTTTAATCTGTGCTCATTGTAGCTTGTAAACAATGAATAATGTTTCTTTCTTGTGGCTACTAAACTATTGTGAAAATTAAAGGAAAAGGAGGGGTATTATTTTGTCCCATTCTCTTTCTTACTGTACAGTGTAAATTGGAAGAATCAAAACTTGGTGGATGACTTGGCAATATGTCCCATTTCAACTTAGTTTGCAGTGGAAGGTGTGGCACTTTACTGCAGATTTTGTTGTCAGAAATACGGTCCTTTCCATCAGTGCATATGTACGCTTTGTCACAGGTGTATCTCCTGGAATCAGCTTGAAAAATGGTTCTTAGTGGACTCCTGGCTGGGCTGACTTCACCTGTTTGGAACAATAAGAAGTCATGTCCATACATTTTTTTACAAGTTTTCCAGTAGGTATGAATCTATTAATATGACAGATAAATTACTGCTTCTACTTGCAATCAGCAAACTTATTGATGTGAGGACAGTCCTGTGACTCGGGAGAGAGTGTACCTCATGGTAATTATTACCAGCATCAGGCCTCTTCAAATTACTTTCGGCACATATCTTGGCAAATTATTATTAAATGTACTATTATTCTTTCCTCTTTCCTACTAGCTTGGGGGTGAAAAGATGTAAGCAGCTGTTGTTTCATCTGTAATGCTTCATAAACCTTATTACCTGTTTTATGAAAATGTTTCTTGATCAGAATTGGTAACTACAGGTACACCAAAACCAAACTCTGATGTGTATGGACATCGACACCCCTGCACTAATGCCATGGTTGCACACTGTGCGAAACGATTTTAATGGGCAGAGACTGTGCCATCTGGCACGTGAGCAATGTCTGTTCCGGCCAATGTGTAGAATGCATCCATATGTGTGCGAAAATGTCAATACACTCACATGAAAGCAAGGCATGCTGGGCATGCCTGTGAAAGAGAGAAAAGCTTTCTGCTCCTGCTTTCACTCTCTCTGATCCATCAACCCTTGGACAACAAGTTGAATCTCTTGCCCCCCTGCCCCAACAAACACCAGGAAAAATGTTGTGCTCTCTGCATTATGAAAATAAAATTGGGACACACAAGCAATGTCTAGGACGCGCAAAGAGAGGCACAAAGAGGTCAGAAAGGCAGTAACCAGAAAAGGGAGGAGCAGTAGCAAAAACTAGGAAAAGCAGAAACAAACAAGGGGGAAACAGTAACTAGGAGAGAAAATACTAGGAATAAAATAATTAATCAACAAGGTACAAACTAAGGACAAAGAAGTAAATACACACAGAGAGACAGAAAAAATGAACATCAAATTATATTACACAGAGAGTAGAAACAAAATAATAAAAGTACAAATAAGAGAAGTGAGAACAAAGAGCAGCAAGAGTAATGTAAGCAGGGCCGGTGCTAGGGTCCTTGGCGCCCTAGGCACACTGTCAAAATCGGCGCCCCCCGCAGGCACACTTAAAAAATATGCGCCCCCCCTCCCCGCCGCAGGCACACTTTAAAAACCGGCGTTCCCCCCACCGTAGGCACACTTTTAAAATCAGCGCCCCCCCTGCCACAGGCACACTTTAAAAATCGGCACCCGGAACACTGTAAAAATCGGCTCCCTCCTCCCCACGTCTTTCCTTACCTTGCCTCCATAAAGCTGCTCCTCTCTGCTCCGTCTCCTCCCCTCCATTCACTGACACTGTCGGGCCGTGATGATGATGTCACGCCCGACAGTCAGTGAGTGGAGGGGAGGAGACGGAGCAGAGAGGCGGCTGTGTTGATCCATAGCCCCTTCCCCCCTCCCCCCTCCCTGTGGATTTATCTGAACGCTACGTGGATGGTATGGTCAGCGGTCGCCGCACAGTTTTAAAGTAATTTTATTTCTGAGGTGCCCCCCAGAGCCCGGCGCCCTAGGCAACTGCCAAACCTTGCCTAATGGGAGCACTGGGCCTGAATGTAAGAACAATACATAATATTAATAATGATAAGGTGGGACACAGAAGGAACAGAAATAAGACACACAATTCAAGTCATATGTCTGTGTCTTATCTATAGTAAGTACAGCATAGTACAATATTGATACATGGACTGGAAAGTGTGTTTAATTGTAAGGGTTCTATGCTATTTAAATAGTAAAAAGGACTAATGGAGATGTGATATAATCAGCAGGACAAGTGTAAGTAGTAAAATAGTGTAAAAGGTGTGAATAATTAACAAGGTTTTCTAGCAACAGTATAAGTGGGGGTTGTATACAGTGGTATGCAATACTGCCACTTCTCCTACTGCCTTCATTTTAAAACTATCAAATTCCATTCTCTTACATTCCCATTAAATTTTTTAGACTACCACCTCTAAATTTCTACTTCGATCACTGAACAGTATAGTATTAATATTATTATAACACTCTGATATATATTTATACCAATACTGCTATCATTGTGGGTTTTAAATTGGGATATGCTGGTGGAAATGGTTACTGTAAACCTGAGCACTGGGTAGAGATTCAGGGAAACAGATAACATACTGTAAATAGTATTGGTATGCTATTGCTGTACACCTGAGTCATAGATATATTTTGGGAGAGGTAATACATTTTCATCTTGTGGAGTGGGAGCATTGCAATTAATTGCAGTGAACATATTTTTAAATGTTTAGTTTAAATGTTTTAATTGTGATCTTATATTAGGATACAATGGTGGAATTGGAGTTTTGAAACTATAAACACCAGTTCTAAATAAAGATTTGGGGAAAGAGATTAATATAGATACAAGAAATGTTAGAGTATGTAATTGCTTTACACTTCTAGCTTAGAAAGAGGTTGGGACAGGAAAAACATTTTCACGTGAGGCCTGGAAGAAGTGCAATTAATTGCATCAAAAATACTTTAGAGTGGAGTAAAAGAGTACAATACAGAGTTGACTCACACATACAAATTAGAGATGATCAGGCTCGGTTCACTGAGAACCGAACACACCCGAACTAAGCATATCCGAGTACCGAGCCGAGCCGGCTTGGTACTTTCACGTGCCGTCGGAATTGAAAACGAGGCAAAACGTCATTGTTACGTTGTCTGATCTTGGATATCGCCAGTTTTGGATTCTACAAGTACCACCCTCCACGACGATCCAGCGCCATTTCACAGAGAGACATAGAAGGGGTAGCACAGTTCTTGGCAGTCTGTAGAGCAGTTCGGCAGCATCATAGGTAGAATAGAAAGAGAAGGGGGGTAGCAGTGTTCTTCAAAGTCTACAGTGAAATTCAGAAGAGATCCATTGCTAATTGTCATTTTTGAAATAGAAAGAATTAATAGGTCTGGCAGGCTTGTTCTTATAAACCTGCAGTCCCATAATGTACAGTGCTATATAGGTAACACACAAAGAGGAGAGGTCCATTGCTCCATTGCTAATTGTCATTGCTGAAATCCAAATTCTAGGGCTGGCAGTCTTGGTCTAAATTTGCAGTCACATTGTACTGTGTTATATAGGTAACACACAAAGAGGAGAGCTCCATTGCTCCATTGCTAATTTTCATTGCTGAAAAAATACAAATACTAGGGCTGGCAGGCTTGGACTTCTGAATTTGCTGTCAAATTGTACGGTGTTATATAGGTTACACACAAAGAGGAGAGCTCCATTGCTTCATTGCTAATTGTCATTGCTGAAAAAATACAAATACTAGGGCTGGCAGGCTTGGTCTTCTGAATTTGCAGTCAAATTGTACGGTGTTATATAGGTTACACACAAAGAGCAGAGCTCCATTGCTAATTGTCATTGTTGAAATACAAATAGTAGTGCTTACAAGCTTGGTCTTCTCAATTTGCAGTCAAAGTGTAAGGTGTTATCAAAATGGATTCACAGCAGTCCACAAAAGAGCAGGAGCACCAAGCAGCTGCTGGCACCGGTCATGATGATAGTAATCTCTCTACGTCATCTGGTAAAGCCTATGTTAAAGTGCATAGTGTTTGTAAGTCAGGGAAACCAAAATGTAAAAAACACCTTTCACCTTGGTCAAGAAAAAAAGGCCTGTAATCCAAGCAAGGTTATCTGCAGAAAAAAAAATATGCCACAATGCCATTCTACACATGGGGTGGCAAGGAAAGAATGAGGCCTTTGACTTTCTCTATGAGTGCTAGTTCTGCAACTGTCACTGAGGCATCTTCTTGTAACCAAGTCGGGACCAAGCAAGACCTTGTCATTCGGACTCCAAAAGTGGTGTCCAAATACTTTTACATGTAAAAGCTGAGCTGGAAGAAAACAGTTAGGCATTAGAGGAAAATATATGTTCAGATCCAGAAATGACATAAATACCTGAGCAGAGTCTATCCACAAGTGCTATGTGTAATCCTAACCATTCTGATAGTGTACCCATAAAGAAGGCCCCTTTCAGCATTTCTGCAGATGTGTGCCTGAACAGCCGGTGAAATGTAGCCGGTGAAACACAAATTGAGGATGCCACTTTGGAATTCCAACAGGATGAGGGGGATATTTATGTAGCTGACGAGAGCGCTAACGAGGATGTTGATGAGGATGATATTGTTTGTGTAAGTCCTGCATTTGTAGCATTTGTAAAGCCACAGTCAGTAGAGGTAGGGACCTTAACCATCTGGGAACCTCATCCATGTTACGCCACTAGAAGAGAATTCATGGCAAACTGTTGGGAAAATCAGAAACTTATGCTAAACAATTACAACAATTGTTTGTTAAACAATCCTTTGTAACAGGAAAACAGGAAGCAAGTATGAAAGCTGTCACCCAGTTGCAAAGCGGATCACAGACACCATGGCAACTATGCTAGTATTAGATCTGCGTATTAGATCTACCCACAATTAATGCAGCTTGTTTTAGACAGTTACTTGAGGTCTTGTGTCCCCGTTGCCAAATTCCATCACGTCATCATTTCACTGGAAAAGCTCACCTCTGCCTGAAGGTTCGTAAAAATGAAATTATTGGGCTACAAAATGCCATTCTACCCACTGTACACTTAGCCACAGATATGTGTACAAGCGGAAGTGGGCAAACTAAAGATTATATGACTGTGACAGCCCACTGAGTTGGTGATTCATCCTTCAGCAGCAGGAACAGCAGCAGCATGTACCTAAGTACGTCACATTTATCAGAGGCAGGCTACTCTGTGTATCCCTGGTTTCACTTAGAAGCATACAGCTGACAATCTGTTACAAAAACTAAGGGATGTCATTGCAACATGGCTTATAACGCTTGGACTCTCATCATAATCATCTTCACCATTTATTTATATAGCCCGACTAATTCCGCAGCACTGTACAGAGAACTCACTCACATCAGTCCCTGCCCCATTGGGCCTTACAGTCTAAATTCCCTAACACACAGACAGACACACAGACTAGGGTTAATTTTGATAGGAACCAATTAACCTACCAGTATATTTTTTGGAATGTGGGAGGAAACCGGAGCACCCAGAGGAAACCCACGCAAACACGGGGAGAACATACAAACTCCTTACAGATAAGCCCATGGTTGGGAATTGAACTCATGATCCCAGTGCTGTGAGGCAGAACTGCTAACCACTTAGCCACCGTGCTGACTCTCCTGAGGATATGTCATTTCTGATAACACCACCAATATTGTGAGAGCATTACAGCTCGGTGAATTCCCTCACATTCCCTGTTTTGCTCACACAATAAACTTGTTGGTGCAGAGCTTTTTAAAAAATGACAGGGATGTGCAGGAGATTCTGTATGTGGCTCGTAAATTATCTGGACATTTCCGACATTTGGCAACAGCGTGTAAGAGATTGCAGCAGCTACAATCACAATTTAATTTCCCCTGACACCAACTGAAGCAAGAGGTGGGGACAAGGTGGAAATCCACCCTGTATATGCTTCTGCGGATGGAGGAACAGCGAAAAGCCATCCACGCTTACTCCACAAACCATGACATTGGGAAAGGAGGGGGATGTATTTTAGTCAAGCACAGTGGAGAATACTTTCCGTGTTGTGCAAGGTGCTGAAACCATTCGAAGTAGTCACCTGTGAGGTGAGTTCAGACACTGCTAGCTTGAGTCAAGTTATTCCCTTAATTAGACTTTTGGAAAAGCAGCTTAAGAAACTGAAGGAGGAGATTAAACAAAGCAATTACGCAAAGTATGTCGGACTTGTAGATCAAGTACTTTATTCGCTTTGCCAGGATCCAAGCGTTATCAAAATTTTAAAATCGGATAACTACATTTTGGCGACTGTGCTTGATCCTCGTTTTAAGAGCTATGTCTTCTCTTTGTTTCCAACTGACCCAGTTCTGAAGATATGCAAGGAGCTCCTGGTGAGCAAGATGACAGCTCGAGTGTTACGTGACAGGACGGCATCTCCTCCTTCAGTTTTTCACTCAACTGCTGCTAGGAAAAAACTTAGCTTTCCTAAAGCACCCAGGGATGATGCAGATGACACAGCCCAAAATTTTGATTTTCTGGTCTAAAAGAATTGACCAAAAAATGTGACAACTCTGCCGCAACTCCACCTAATCCTACTATCAGCATCCAAAGGATGGTGGAGAATTATTTTCATGACAGAATAGCAATAGACACATCAGACAGTCCCTTTATATACTTAAGAAAAAAAGGGAATTTGGAGACCCATCTACCAACTTGCTTTGCACTGCCTAAGCTACCTACCCTCCAGTGTGTACTCGGAAAGAGTTTTCAGCACAGCCGGGAACCTTGTGAGCGATCGGCATAGGAGGCTACTTCTTCAAAATGTGGAAAAGATGATGTTCATAAAAATGAATTTTAAGTTCCACGAGGAAGGCCTTTTCTGCCAATTACATCAAAATACTGAGACTTCTGTAACAGTGGATTTCAGCGGTGATGAATTAATAATGTGTGAGGATGATGTACAAACTGATCAGGGTGAGGATGAGGCTGAGGATGATGACAACAACATCTTTCCACAGTAGAGTTCATTAACAGCACTTTTACCTTGGGTGCCTTAAGCCCATTGTTACCTTGTTTTGTGGGGGCCCAAAGAAGCCAAGCACTTCAGCCACAAGGAGTGGCACTTTTGTGGCTGAAGTGCTTGGTTTTTTAAAGTGTGCATGTCCTTTTTAAGATCCAACATAAGGGAGCATGGGAGGGCCCAAGAACAATTCCACCTTGCACCATTTTAAATTTCAGTTATCGCTGTGTGCCAATATTACATGTGCTATATACTGCTGTGTGCTTAACAAAAATATTAGACACCCATTGATAATGCAGATGACTCAGCACAACATTTTGACATCTGGTTTTGTCTACTATAAAATAGTTGACCAGAATTAGTGACACCTCTGCTGTAACTCCACCTGATCCTACTATCAACTATCAACATCCAAAGACTGGTGGAGGATTATTTTTAATTTTTTTGAACGGTATAAAGACAACAGTTTTATTAGCAAAGAGCAATGTTGCTTGAAGAAGTAATGTAAGCATGGATGTCTAAATAGACGTGTATATGTAATACCTTCCACTTTGCTGCTGTTTCATCAAGTGTTTGTAATCTGCACTTTACATCAACTATATTATAATTTTGTGGGAATTAGTGCTGATTCGAAGCTCAGTGATGAACTTGCTTTTTGCTGGGAACTGCAATGGCTCTTTTTAGTGCATTGTCTGGCACCCTGGATTGGTCTGGGTCTGATAAAAGCATGCATCCCAGGGGGGGTATGCGCTCATTGCCATGTATTAGCTGTAGAATTATCACAGTTATCCAAGAAATGGGTAGAGCGATCAAATGAACCATAACTGTTTTCATGATACAAGGACAATTCCATCTTGCACCACTTTTCTTTTCTGCCATGGCTGTGTGCCAATGTGTCCTAGATGTGCTAGGAACATGCCGTGTGTTTGAGTCATTCCTCTGTTGCTTAGCATCCAGCCTGGTCGCTGCAGTATTTGTCCGAAAGTGTATGAAAATAATATTGTGACCTGTGAGGTGGTCAAAATTGACTGTAAATGACTTGAAATTAGTCTTATAATAATAATAATAATAATGTCGGGACAAAAAAAGAGCAAAATTATGTGATTTTAGCATATTTTAGCAATTTTTCTAACAAACACAGATCCAAAACCAAAACCAAAACACAAAGTTAATCCAGATCCAAAACCAAAACCAAAACCAGAACACGGGGGTCAGTGAACATCTCTAATATAAATAATAGAAGTAAGATGTGTAGTGTTTAATGCAATAAGTAAGAGTGACAAAGAATAGCACACAAAAGGAATAGATAAAATCAACACACAGGTCACAGAAGTGTTGAACTGGAATCTATCGTCAGTGTGTGATTCATTGATAATGTATTATATATTCCCTGCTGAACTGTATTATATGCTGTGCACTCTTTGTGATACTTTATATGTTGTATTTTTATGTTTTTAATGTTATTTTGTGAGTAAAATATATTTTCTAATATATATTTGTACTGTCACTGTTTGATTTTATCTATAGTAGAACAGTCTTCATACAGAGGCTCATGAGTGTGTTTAACTGCAATGGTTTTGTATTATTTAAGTAGTCACAAAGACTAAAGTATTATTATGCGTTTGGTTTCTTTCTTTGTGGATATGTTTCTATCCAGCTATAAAACAATCAAAAATGAGCAGAACATTGTTACGAATGCCCAGACTGTCCCAGATACAGCAATCTGAACAGCTGGCCGTGACTGGCGTCACCTTAGTTAAATAACAATGAATACACCTTTTCTGCCACCACGAAGGATTTATAATGGTGTCCTTACATTCACCAAAGCCACTTATTAAAGTTTCACACTTAAATCACATACACATGTAGCATGAGCCTCCCTGAGCTTCGTAAGTTCACAAAGAATCACGGAGAAATACGCTACATTAAATATCTTTAATCTGAAAAATATTTACATGGCTTATTTACAAAAATGAAAAACAAAGACATACAATATGTTGCACAAAAGAGTTTCAGAAAATAAAATAGGAAATAAATACTACTTACGAGGTAGACAGGCTGTGTGTGAAGGAACACAAGGGAAAAGTTTGGAACAAATCAGTCTTGATAGACCCCTCATGAAATGCACAATCTGATGTCTAAGGCAAAAGATTTTAAACCATTTCTTGTTGGCTCTTCACCCCCACCTTAGAAATTTAGCTGTCAATAAAGACAGATTGATCTCCCAAATGTCACAGGGCTTTCGAAGTGAGCTGAGATCAGAATGTCCACAGGACTTTGAAGTCTCACCTCTGCTCTTTCTGCCTGGCTAGGTCTAACTCCTCTGCATACACAAACTATTCAGAGAGTTTCTGTCCCTGGGACTGGCTACTTTCAAAAGACCATTGACACTTGCCTAGGTCAGACACAGGTCAGTTAACCAAATACACTTTGAAAGGTTACATAAAATATTCACAGCGTGATACATAACTTCAACAGAAAATAAAAATCAGTCATTAGATATCTTACATTTCGACACAAACATATTTAAATAGACTTACAGATTTACATTTGTATAAAATTAATTTGTATGGTCAGAAATGGCAACACAGAAATTCTTTCTTTTCCTGGCTTGCCTACATTGTACTCTAAACAAGTAGCACATTGTGAAGTGTATGTTTAAGCCACTGAGGGAAATCCAAAGAAAACCAGTGTTAAAAAATCAGAAATATCATCCCCCTTTGCATTCTGTTATTCTGGAGACCAGACTCTTTTTGTTCATATATCTTGCTCTAATGAGCTATATTCCTTCATTTTCAACATGTGCAAGCAAAAATAGTGTTTTGAAACTTTCTGATGCTGCAGTTTTCACAAAAATAGTGTTTTGAAACTTTCTGATGCTGCAGTTTTCACAAAAATAGTGTTTTAAAACTTTCTGATGCTGCAGTTTTCGCACATTCATCAGCGCAGTGTTTACCCAGTGAAACTGAGTTTTCATCATTGATTTTAGCTACATATCAGGGCAGCTAAATAGCATGGAGGAGTAGTCCAAATTAGGTACTATTCTCAATTGAAGTACCAGGAGAAGTCAAGAATTGTCTCTCCAAATAGAGACATAATGATGTGCAACACCAAAGTGTAATTTAAGAGAGCCAATATTTCACACAATAAGACTTTCTGGCAGTGGTAGAGACAGAAGTAAAGTTACATGGAATACACAATGTTTCTTTGGACACGGGCGGCAAAAGAGGATGTAGAGGCATAACCTGCATCCCCAGAAGAGTGATACAAATATTGGATTGGTAGGCATTAGATAGGAGGTCTAATATACCCTCCTCTGGGGGTACAATGAGGGTACATATGAAAGAAGTGAGTAAGGGAAGGTTAGTATGTGCTTCAAAAGTCTTTATAATTCTCCAAGACCTGTATCTGTATTTGTGGAGCATTCCACTGTTTTAATTGCTGTTCTGTAGTCACTTTGTAGCTTTCATCCATCATGTCAAATAACATGTCTCCCTGATTGGGGTGAACCCACACTGTGAACTTGGACTCGCGCATATAGGATATTAGAACATTTGTGTTCCAATGCCTCCTTCTGCCTACTAATTGTTCTCATCGGGCTGTATTAGTTTTTTTGTAGTTTTGTTCACATGCATGTGTTAAACTATGTGATTATATTTCCTGCATATTTTACGCTATTCATTGTGTATTAGAAGGGTTTATTCTTAAATATCGCCAGTTAATCAATTGATAAGACAGAACAAGGGGTCTGGGCTAAAGGATGAGAGTAAACAAACCTTATATGATCCACATTTGTCTTCTAGGCAATGAGGACATTGCATGTTAGGACTCTGGCCCAGACTCCTAGGCACCCTCTCCCCATGGAACCAATAGTCACCAGTCAGCAGGAGGTTGGGGGCGACACTCTGGGGTTAGCTGGTCATATTACCACTAATCAACCGCAATTTATCGCTTTTATACACTTCCCCATTAGCTTCATGACTGTGGAAATAATCTGTGTTTTTGTGGTCTTTGACTGTATCTTGTGTAGTGACTAGGAACTGCACTTTCGTCATGTGCCTACACTGTGCTTCTAAGGAATTACTCTGCCATCTGCTGAATAAACCTCTGTTTGGTTGCAGCAATTCTCCTAGGTGATTTTTGAATGAACCCACCAGGATACACGGTCTTCACACCAATATTATCTAACATCTACTTGATATTAGCCTCACTCTCTAGGCTTTGTAGCATCTAATAATAATAGCAACTAATAACATCTCCCTGATATAAGCCCAAATGGCTAAGTGTTATATTTATCTCAACTAACTAATTCAAATAATTCAATTTTTCCAGATGAATGCTAAATAACCTTTTCTGATTGACTTTTGTATAATAATGCCACTTTGACCATCACTATATCTAGCTTCTTCCTGAGGGTCCCTCTCAGTAGACTAGTTGCAAACAGGTTTACTCTGCCCTCTACCCCTTCTCTCACACCAGTCTGAATGACAATGACTACTTAGGCATTATGGCAAAAGCACTCACTCTACTTAGTTATTATGGCAACCGCATTCACCTATTTAGGCAACTATGACTTTAGTTCTCGGCCTGATTCTAAAGCATCTTGTATAATGCTTGCCCAGTGTCTTATATGCAAGTCTGTATATTTCTAATACTAGTAATAAATAAAAAATTAATTGTTGGTATGTTAGTAAAAGATAATTATTTGTCAAACGAATTCCATAGTTGTCTATCTCACTTGAATTATGTGGCAAATAAATTGGAAAATGAAGGAGGAAATGGCTACAAAGAAAACCAAGAAATGTAAAGAATATCACACCAGTCACTAAATCTACATCAAGCATTTCTCAGGAGCCAAGAAATGTGGTTCTGAGGCAGTGATTAAATTTAACAAAAACTGTAGATTACCTTTAACATCTGGACAAAAAGTAACAAATTTAATAAGAAATAAAATCTTATCTTATTTTTGGCGCCTTTCTTACTGTTCACCAGATGTTTAGTGACCTGTAGTTGTCCTTTCTCTTATTCAATTTCTGTATCCCTTCCTCGTAGCCAACTGTTGTGCAATAATAGAGAATTTCTTTTAGAAAATTGTTATTGCTTTATTAAAAAGGAGATAAACTACAATACGGCAGTTGATATGATCTTATATAATCTGAATGTTCATGTATGCCACAGCATTATGCCAGTTACATAACAGAATATAATCAGGTTCTTAACTGTGATACATAAAATAACCAATTATATGAAAATCAACAAGCTAGCAAAACTAGGTCAATAAAGAATAACCTCATCTAATAACCTCATCTGGTGAAAGAGCCACAGAGGTTGTCACAAACTCTCTAATGCTTTGAGTTTCAGGTTAGGAAAATTATATAATAATAAATGTATACTTGGGGGGCTTATAAATTTAGAGTTCTTTTCTTTCTCAAGAACTCTGTATGGCCTTGAGCACTGTCTTAAGAGAAGTGAATAGGAAGAAAACAACCAAACATTGGAGCGTTGTCCACACAAGGGTCAAGTTCTTGAGTTTATTCAAGAAGTGACAGTCTATACAGTCCTAAATATCTTACTTGATACATATTGAGATAATTAGGTAATGGTGAGATGATTATTGTAAGCTCTCATGAGCAAGGCCCTCTCTGCCCCAAACCTGTTCACCTGTATGTCCTTGTAATATATCATAATAAAGATGGGGAAATCTCAATATGTATACCCAGTTACCAAATTTAAAGCTAAACACTTGACTGTACTTCTTACTTTTTGACATTTTTTTCAATCTTTATAATTTAAAAATACCTGAAGTTCACAAATAAATAAAACAGGACAAAGTAATGAGAAGAGAATATACATAAGAAATCAGAATAAAATTCCTTGATGCTGTTTCTACACCTGCCACTAATATTCTCTTGACTTCATATCTCATTCATCACAATATGCATCTTAGTCAGGAGTCTAGATAAAGATAAGAGTTTATTAGGACAGATGAATACAGTACAGGCAAGTCCCTTATACATGTATCCAAATCCGTTTTTGTAGAATAAAGTTCATTCTCTAACTTCACCACAACCTGCAGCAGAATACGCTTGCAAGTTGTGACTTTCATCAATGCCCTGTAGGCATTAAGGCCTCATGGTATATAAACATACACAAGAATGTCAATGTACAGTAAGTACGTGCCAAGCTCAAGCGCACGCAGCAGTGTCCAGTTCAAGCTTTATTCATCTGTAAGGTACGTGTTTTTAAGTCATATCACTTGCACCAGCTACAGCACAGGTGTAAGTGCCGAGTGATAGTGATGACGGTCGTATATACATGCTAGAAACATATGTTTGCAATCAAGAGCAACTGTAAAATGGATTTTATGTACAGTAGTCATTCATGACTGTCACTCACCGGACTGTGAGTGCTTCTTCCCGGACATTTAGGAACCGTGGCCGTCCTCCATCCTGAGGGACTGCGCATGCGCAGCCCTTTCCATACCTCCAGTGTATGTTCCTTTAACTAAATTGGCAGATCAGGCAACCGCCCTATATTAAGCACCTGTGGTCAACACCACGTTGCCTGATCTTGGAGTCTCATTCCCCATGAGTCTCTGAAGGTGTTCCTGTGTTTCCTCGTTTAGTCAGCCCAGCTGATCCCTGTGGTTTCCAAACCACTTCTACCTCTGTGGTTTCCAAACCACTTCTACTACTGTGGTTCCCATACCACTTCTACCATCTACTGTATCATCGTGACTGTGAGCTGATTCCTATCCGCTGCCTCCGTGCACTACAGTCTTCTAATCACTTCAACTCTACCATGTATCATTGGGACTGTTAGCTGATGCCTATCCGCTGCCTCCGTGCACTACAGTCTTTCATTCACATCCACTCACCTGTTCATGATTGTGACTGCCAGCTGATTCCTATCCGCTGCCTCCGTGCACTACAGGCTTCAACCTGCAACTCGTCTGTGTTTCATCATCGTGACTGTTTGGCTGATTCCTATCCGCTGCCTCCGTGCACTACAGTCTTCAACCTGCAACTCGTCTGTGTTTCATCATCGTGACTGCTAGCTGATTCCTATCCGCTGCCTCCGTGCACTACAGTCTTCAACCTGCAACCCGTCTGTGTTTCATCGTGACTGTTTGGCTGATTCCTATCCGCTGCCTCTGTGCGCTTCAGTCTTCAGCCCTTGTCAACTCTCCCGTGTTTCCTTGAGTCTGCTGCCACTATTGCTACCCGCTACTCTCCGTGACCAACGGTTCCAGTTCAACTCTGCTCCGGTGTCCCATCGTTACTGCACTTACTGGTTGCTATTGGCTACCTCCGTGTTCCCGCAGAGACCCGCTGCTGTTACTTCTCAGCGCTACTCATCCATCTACTACTGATCCGCTCTCCACGCCTTCCTGTGTTCCCTGCTGGTCTACCTACCTGTGCGCTGCACCTGCTAGACCACCGCTTCACCCATCCAGGGACTTTGGATCCTGCCGGCCTCCTGCCTTTCAGGTATCTCTGCACTCCTGTCTGACTGCCTTCTCCTGAACCACGGTATGCATACTTCCCATTGACTGTGCTGTGTATTGCATACCTTGCTGGACTGTGTTGGTTCTCCTCTGGAGTGTACTATCCGCTGAGTCTATTGCCATCATTGACTGTGTTGGTTCTCCTCTGGAGTGTACTATCTGCTGACTCTATTGCCATCATTGACTGTGTTATCTCATGCTGGATTACTTCAAGAGACTTTCTACATTGGCAGTGTTGTTCAGTCATTTATACATTTATATTGTGCATATTACTGTGGATCAAAGTCAAGGTGCCCGTGTATATATTGTGTTGCAGTCTCTCCCCGTGCACCTCCTCACATATATATTCAGTGGTACAACTTGCTAGTAGCAGACCACTGACTCCTGTTTACAGTTTCACCCGTTCCAGTATCCTCTCACATAGCAGTGGTACAACTTGCTAACGCAGACCACTGACTCCCCGGATACCTCCACTTGGATTCCATTCCTTCACTCAGACAGCGGTACAACTTGCTATCCGCAGACCGCTGACTCCCATCACCTCCTCGTTTCTGTTGGACATTCCTCCTCACTATAGCAGTGGTACAACTTGCTACCGCAGACCACTGACTACCTTCACGTGTCCTTTGTCCATACAGTTCCTCGTGTATTACTACTTCCATATTGCCAGTGCTGCTAGTCATAGACTTTCCTGAGCATCTCATCATCTGCTATTTCCTGTTCCGTGATCACCCTGCTACCAGAGTACCATATTACCACCTATATTGCTCTGGTAAGCCTATCACCTGGTGATCCCTGGGTAAAGACTCCTAGTGCCCGTGACAATGACATCGCGATTAATGTATTTCATGGAGAAAAAAATTAGAAATATTAATGACTATATTATTAACAGATGGCGATAATTGAATACTTTATTCTCTGTGCGCTTTACTGGGACTTTATATTCTACATATGTATTGTACGTGTCCTGCAGTGTGTTGTGTATGTCTCAATACGGCAACTGCTGTATAGGCAGAGTGCACTTAGTCTGGTATTCAACAAGAGAGGTTTCTTCAGATCTGCTTGTAGTTGAATACAGACATGTTTATGCCCGATTTACGCTATTAGTTCGCTTTGCCTGTCTTACTGAATCAAACCCTGAGTGTCTGTGGTACTTGCATCTGCTAATGATAGAAAACATTCTATTAAATTGAAACACTTAAGAGGTTTTTCTTAAAAACAAACAAAATTGGTTGCCATTTCTAAGGAGCACATGTTTATCAATGTCTATCCCCAATTTCTTTATGAAGTGTTACAACGGATTATTTACTTCTGAAATCATATTAAAAAAAAACATAAATACAAAGATGGATCAATGAGGTTGAATTAATGAAGAAGCAATCAAATGTTTTCAAGTCTTTAAACAAGATGTCCCTATGTGGTAAACTAATAAGATTATGTTTAACTTGGTTCTATCTCCAATCATTAGTATTGGTCGTTTTATCCCCCCATAATATAGAAAGTGACTATCTCTGTTCCTGTTTAATTAATAAGTATCAATTCCTCCCTCTGTTCCATGTCCTATTCTATGTTTTAAATATTTTCCCAACAACAACATGGGTAACATGTTGTGGTTCCTATTTGGGAATTGAAAATACACTGGGGGAAATAGTTTATTCCTCACACATGGAGATAAACCCAGGAACTGAAGACAGAGGCTGTTCGGCAGGAGCTATGTCTGAGAATAAATAACCCATTATTACAGTTTATCACGTAAAAAAAATTAAGGTAGTAGAATTATTTACTATGATTTAAAATGCTGTCTAAAATGAAGTTACCTCACATTCATCTCATCATTAATACAAACACAAAATAAATGAGTTATTTTACAGTCTAGAATTAGGCGTTATAGGGATAAATGAAACAACGTTAACTAGTTTACAATTGTATGCACTAAAAAACAAGTGTGAAATTGCTTTAAATTGTTTACTGGACAGAATATTTTTCCCAATTTACTGTATCATTTATGTTGTGTATAAAGCAGTCCCCTATTGCCAATAACTCAGTAGATTATATTTATGTTCACACTGAAAATCAATAAAGAAGTGAAATATGATTCAGCTTTAGTGCCTGAAGGTTACTTTCTTCTTCATAAATGGACATCACTATAAGAACAATTGCGTTTTATGATCTCATCAATGTGTTAAAGGCTTCTAAGTAACATCATTTCCTACGTTATAGATTATTTTAAATGTTTTCTGTCTTGTTTTTTATTTGAATTAGATTACAATATATCTGTCTTATTTTCTAATGTCTTACCTGCCTGGGATTTGAATTTAGCAGTCAAGAAAACAAACACGCACAACGTTGATTATTTAAATGGTAGAAAATGCTCTAATACTTTTGGGGAATAATGCAACATGTTCTTAATTTACCATTAGAGAAATTAAAACCTTATGATGAAAGTTTGTATACATATATATATATATATATATATATTTATATATAGATATAGATATTTATATATATATAGGTGTATATATATATATGGATTGATATATATATATATATATATATATATATATATATATATATATGTGTGTGTTTCTCTAATAAACTGAGGTAAAGCACAAGAGGTTTGTTATTTTTTTTTTATGAGCATTTAAACATAGATAATGTTTCACCTCCAGTAGCGTGTGACAGCAATTGACAAAATACATAGCTCTATTTCAGATGCTGGTGCTGGGGCTCTAATGTATTCTATATCAGTACAGCTTGTTTCTCATTGTGTAGATAAGTATGCATGATCCATACAAAGTGCGCAGTGTCTAATAAATAAAGTCACCTTGGTGAAATGCATAACCTACCACATAAAAATGGATACAATCCGTTATAATCAAAAATAGGAAGTAGCCCTGGAGAATGTTTTGGGGTTGTTTTTTTGCCATATGACAGCACAAGAGTTATGTCCATTTTCTGTAATAAACTCTGCCATTATGAAACATGCAGCAGCCAGTTATATCCATCTGTACCCATCCCCCAGATGAAAAAAATATATAATTTTGATATGTTCAAGTATATGGGGGAATTAAACTGCGCAACCTTCCAGGAGTGCAAAAAGTCTAAAGTGCTAAAAAAAATTATTAAAAAGATTTATAATTTTGTAGCTCATTGGGCCTTTTCTAAGGGTTGTTGTCTATCACTACTGAATGTCAAAGGACTAAGTTAAAATACTATTTTTCTCTTGTCTGTTTGGCAGGTTTAGTGAAGGTGTGTTGTTACAAAGTATCATTCTTCCCATATTTGGTCATATCAAGTGTTTAATTAGCATGGAAGTGGCTTTCTTTCCCCTGTGTCAGCTACAGTACTTCTCACATCCTAATTTCCAGGGAAAATTCAAGTTTCAACTTACAATGTTAAAACATTAGATCGAAAACTATGTTTTTGAATAGAATATACAAAAAAGATTATTTTCAACTAGATATCTAACACAAGCTAAACACAAACTATGGAAGAAATTCAATTAGCTGCGATATCGATTAGAACATCGCAGCTACACATTTTTACTGTTACTACGGTAAAATCTCTGCAGAGATTTCTGTAAAAATCCCGCAGCCACGATGTTCTAAAGGACATCGCAGCTAATTGAATTCTTCCCCCTTTCTGTATTGAAAAGCCCACTAAGTCTGAATCTAGAGATTGTGCTGGGCACAGATACCATAAACATATACTTTTACATATGTGTGTGTAATAAGAGTAGGAAAGTGTTTGCATGTTGGATGGAATCACTTGGGGCAGGTACTGCTGTTGAAATGTGATATCAGCTATTTTGGTGGATTCTTCTAAATAGTAACAGAAGATTGAACACTTTGGATGGGTATCACTGGCATGAAATTGGGGTGGGCTGTATGGGCGGCGATATCTATCACTTGTGACCTAAATAAAATACTGACACCATTAATGGAGGGGGCTGCTGTTTGGGGTGGGGGAAGATAAGTTTTAATTTATTTTTAAATATCCCATTTTGACAATGTATATTTTATCTTCTTCCTTTAAACACAGCACCCCTCTCTTCACTCTACTTAAAGGATACAATTTTCGGCACCCCCATACCTTTATTTGTCAGAGTATTTTCCACTCACCTACCTCTTACTATAACATAGATGCTGTGCTACCTATGAGCAGCCAGGCTCTATTGGATTCTGACATTCGTTGCTAATTGTGTGAACGTGAAGCTGGGGGTGGGAAATTGAAGGTGGGGTGGGAGTCCCAGTGAAGAGCAATTATAAAAAATACAGATAAATTGTAATCCTTCTGAGAACTAACATATTTCATTTGGGGCAGATTGCAGTGATATATCTGTGGTGGTACTAATTATTTGAAAGTAACTACTGGAAGACTCATGGAAAAGAGAATTAATTAACTGTAACTGTTTTCTCGATATAAGGCTTATACAATAAAATATATTTGTTCAATTATGCTACCAAAGAGATCCCTATCTATCCCATATAAGAATTAACTTGGGTGAAGTGAGAAATAAGACAGGTATTTTACTTTCGGAGCTAGGAGATCTCCAACATGTAAAGTGGTTAAACCCCATATTAATGTTAGAGTGTATCTATATTCAAAAAGCTAACGCACTATGTTGATGATCATTTCTTAAATGTTAATGCTGGTCCATCCATGAGAATTGCATAGGTTTAAGATAGGTCCTCTAGTACAGTCAAAACCAAAAGTCAAGCTACCTCTCTGACCACTGAAATCAAATCATCTCTGTTATGTCGACCACACACAGTGCAGTCCTGCACAGTACAAGCCTGTAACCAAATTGATCAGAGATGAATTTGGATACACATATAAGATTTCAGATTGAAGGTCATATTGGATGAGGTTCAGAATTCAGGGTAAGCAGTCTGATCTTTACTGGCTGCACAGACAGGACAATAGAGAAAGTGAGTGATTAGTTTGAGAGCAAACATCTGGATGAAAGTGAAAAGGTTGAAGTATCTGTGAATGAAGCACTGTTTCGCTCAATAAAATGAAAAACATTTATTTACTTAATTGTGGAGAGCAAAGTGGACTGGACATTGTTTCATATTATACCTCTATTATTATTATTATTATTATTATTATTATTAAGGTAAGTTTGTAAGGTGCCACAGTGCTTTCGCAGCGCTGTTCAGTAGGGAAAGCAGAACATACATAAAACAGGGACAAACAGGATAGACAAAATAAATCAAGATATGAAAACAAAGGTTATGGAGGACCCTGCTCATTAGAAAGCTTACCATCTAAGTGGAAGAGAAGGCAGATTGAGTGAATTAGTTCCCCAAAAGAAGAGTGTTCAGTGAAAAAGGTAACAGGCCAAGATCAGAGCTTTTTTTTGACCCCAACAGATAGTGGGAGTTGAGGGAAGGATGTGCCAGAGGTAGAAACACCTAAGGAGTGGTTTGATAGGTAGGAAATGAACCAAAAAAGAAATGTGTCACGAAGGCCAATGCAGTGAAGAGTGTGTCAAAATCAGCAGATAAGTCTAGGGAAATAAGTATGGAGAAATGATTATTAGACTTTGCAGTAAGTAGATCATTGATCACTTTTATGAGAGCAATTTCAATGGAATGATGGGTGTGGAAGCCTGATTGAGAGTCAAGAATGAAGTGACAACAAAGAAAGGGAGAAAGTCATTTGTATACTAATTGTTCTAGTAGTTTGAAGGCAAAGGGGAGGAGAAATACAGCAGTAGTTGGAGAGAGAGGATGGATCGAAAGATTATTTCTTTAGAATTGGTGAGATGAAATGTGTAAGTAGAGAGGGAAAGGTTGAACAGGTGAACCAGAGGTGGGCATGCAGTGGGGGAGAGGGAGCAAAGAAATTGGGAGGGAATAGGGTCAAGGGAACAGGTTGTAGTGTGAGATGAATGCAGAGACTTGGGGCCTGAGTCATTAAGGCAGCATACTGAGTGCATCATGCAGTTGTTCTCAATGGCACGTAAATCGTCTCTGCATACTCCCGAAGTTAGCAAGGAATGGATCTCAAGATACCTGTGGTGATGACTACGGGTGTAGGTTCACTCTACTGTACTAGACCAGACACTGCAGGATGCGTACAATACGTATGTGGAATATGAAATTTCAAAAGAACGCACAGAAAAAAATATAATTCAATTAATGTTACATGTCGATAATATAGTTATTTATGATTAGAAACTGAAATTGTATAAAAAAAAATTATATAATTTTTTTTTTCCGTTGAAAAACATTAGGGTTAGGCTGTCGTTAATGTCTACTGAAAATGTATTTTATGTACATAAAATACATTTTTGCAGTTGCTCCTGATTGCAGACACATGTTATTATTGTATGCATAAAATACAATGCAGCTTAAATGCTCCTGTCTTTCTCGGGATGAACGTGAGTGGCGCATAAAAAAAATCAACTCTTACTTTACTGCGGAGAGGCCGGTCGCCTGTTGTCTGCTTGCACCAAGAGGCCGGGAAACTCCACCTCCTAGGTGATAAGAGGGGTGTCTTCCTAGGATCCAATTCCCACAACCCCTGTTCCCTCAGGAAATCCAACTTTCTGATGCCAGTCACCTTCAATACGTCGGATGGTTCTGTTTATGTTCCGCCTTTGTGGATTCTGAATCCGCAGGGAACTTCATATCCGACTCTTGTGTCAAAACTCCATATTAAGTTCCATTTGTTCCCGCAACCTCTGGTACTGACTGCAGTGGATGGCAATTGCGTCAGCAATGGTTCCATCACCTATATTACTAGTCCGGTTCAGTTGCAGGTACAGGTTTTTCATCAGGAGTGGATCAAGTTCCTGATTATTCCGCAATCCGTGAACTCCATCATCTTGGGTTTACCCTGGCTGAGGACGCATTCTCCTCAATTTGATTGGCACCGGGTCCAGGTCACCTCCTAGGGTTCTTTCTGCTTTCAAGGCTGTCTTTCCAAGATTCCTCTCCGGTGGTTCAGTTGCCCGGCCTTTCTCTTTCTCCCCAAGTGACACTCCCTGAACCATACTTGGATTTCCTCAATGTGTTCAGTAAATTGGCCTCTGAGAAACTGTCTCCAGTTGTTTGATCGAATCCGCGGAGCTCAAATTTTCACCAAACTAGACCTTAGAGGAGCCTACAACTTGGTACGCATTCGTAGAGGTGATGAGTGGAAGACACCCTTCAATACTCATGACGGGCACTACGAGTACCTAGTAATGCCTTTTGGGCTTTGCAATGCCCCTGCTGTGTTTCAATAATATGTCAATGAGATCTTCAGAGACCTTTTTATCAATCAGTGATTGTCTATCTCGATGACATTCTTGTTTTTTCTCCGGACTTGCTCTCTCATTGCAGTCATGTTAATGTGGTTCTCTCCCGTATTCTGGCTTATTCCATATATTGTAAGCTCGCACAAATGTCTATTTGAATGCCCTCAAGTCCCCTTCCTTGGCTATCTCATCTTGGGGACCGGTCTCAAAATGGACCCTTTGAAGGTGGAATCCATCGATCAACTGACCACAACCCATTGCTCCTATCACAGCCTTGGCCCGTAAAGAAGTCTTTTGCAAAGTCTAGCCTCAGGACGCTGTCTCTGCTTTCAAATCCCTTATAGAAGCCTTTATTTCTACCCCGGTACTCAAACAACCTAACTAAGGGAGACCCTTTTCTCTGGAAGTAAATGCCTTGTCTGTTGGGATAGGGGCTGTCTTATCTCAAAAATCCTCTTCTGGATCCTTTGAACCTTGTGGGTTGTTCTCTAAATAAATTTCTGCTTGTGAGAGGAATTATGGTATATGCGATAAAGAGCTCTAGCCATTAAAAACGTCATGGAGGAATGGTGTTACCTCTTGGAGGGGATTCAACATCCTGTGATGGTGATGACTGACCACAAGAGCTTAACTTACCTACAAGAGGCACAGCGCCTCAATCCCCGCCAGGCTCGCTTGTCACATTTTTTTCTCATTTTCAGTTAATACTCACCTACCGCCCTGGTTCCAAAAATCTCTGAGCTGATGCATTGTCTAGATCTTTCAATAATTCCAACTCCCTTAGTTTATTTATATTGTAAGCCCACCCTCAGCCCCTTCCAAGTAGTGGCCCTAACCAATTCCTCTGTGAAGTCTTCTTCTCCTTGATGCTCTTTAGTAAGCCCTCATCTCCATTCCAAACTTTTAAGTTGGGCTCACAATTCCAAATACGCAGGTCACTCTGGCTATAAGAAGACCATTGCTTTCCTCTCCAGATACTGTTGGTGGCCTTCTCTTGGTTCGGATGTCCGCAAATATTTACAGGCCTGCAGCACATGTGCTCGCCACAAGGTTCCCAGACAATGTCCTCCTGGTCGTCTTCTTCTCCCTCTTCCGATTCCAGACTCCACCTGGACCAGTGTCACCATGGACTTTATTACTGATTTACCCTGAAATCATGGATACAACACTATCTGGGATAGATTTCTAAAATGGCTCCTTTTACTCCTTGTAATGGACTACCTTCTGCCTCAGAACTTGCACAATTATTTTTGATAGACATCTTCCTTCTCCATGGCTGTCCACACAAAATAATTTCTGATCCTGGAGTTCAATCTGTGGCAAAGTTTTGGAGGGCCTTCTGCGGGAATCTCGTGTCAATCTCAAATTCTCCTCCAGGTACCACCCCCAGACGAATGGGCAGACAGGAATTGTTTATCAGACCGAAAGTGGAGTACTTTTTGCGACGCTTCTCATCTTAACATCAATCTTCTTGGAGTGACCTTCTCTGTTGGGTGGAGTTTGCACACAATAATCTAGTACATTCTTCTACAGGTTTCTCTACATTCTGTACAGTCTATGGTAGGCATCCTGTACCTCCTTCCTTGCAAGAAGCTCCTGTCTTGTCCGTTCCAGTTGTGAACTCTCTAACACATGATCTTTATCAAATCTGGTCTCAGACTCAAGCAAGACTTTCAGATGCCTCCCTGTGTTACAAGGGCGCTGCTGACTGCCATCGTAGGAACCTTCCTATACTGAAAGTTGGAAATCGAGTATGGTTATCCACTCGCAACTTCAGACTCTGTGTCCCCTCGATGAAATTAGCTCCACGCATTATTGGCCCCTTTTCCATTTCTCAAGTCATTAACCCCGTCTTTTACAAACTTTCTTTACCGCCTTCCCTCAAGATCCATAAGTCCTTCCACATCTCATTGCTGAAACCTCTGGTCCTCGACAAATTCTTCAAAAAAACAGTCATCCCTTCCCCCATCAAGACTTCTCTTGGAGATGAATATAATGTTGAAAGAATCTTGGAGATTTGTTCTCTTCTTGGCAAGATCCAGTTCCTTCTGCATTGAATGGGCTATGGCCCAGTGGAAAGATCCTGGGTAGATAAACTCCTTGCTGAGTTTCTGGATAAGACCAATCCTTTTCTGGGGGACAAAAGGTGAGGAGGTACTGTCAGGTGCCGTCCCCGCTGTTCCACTATGTGCCCATTTGCCTTCAGTTGTGACCCCGGCTTATCGACCATTCTCCTGGATTTCGCTGCTTGTTCTTTTCTTGTGACCTCGGCCTGTGTGACTTCTCCATGGATCTCCCTTCGGCACTGCCTTCTCCTGATTGGCTTGACCCGGACCGCTCTGACTACTCCCTACCACTACACTGGTAAATGCTGTCTAGGAGGACCGCGATCTGCGTACCCTTTGCAGCTAAGCCCAAACCTCCTTGCAGGGGTCCCTGGTGAACACCAAGGGTATGTTAAACTCCGCACCTCCTAGTTGAGTGACGCTAATACCAGTTAGTGGTTTCAGTGCGTCTTGATTCCACAGTGCTCCCTGAGTCTGATAATACTTACATGATGAACGACAGTTATTCTAAAGTGCTGATTGTCGTAATGTTTATTAATCTTGCTCCAATCACCTTCCGAACATGTAGTGTGTATGCACTCACGGTCACAATCTCCATAGGGTTTACAGAGTCATGGTCTTTTCAGCTGATGCCAGCAATGAACAAGTCCTGGTGACTAAATGTAGAGAGTGCTGTAGATGTCATAATTTCTTTGTTCGTTCTGAGACTGAATAATTATTTTCACAGAAGCTAATGAAATTTGTTTTGACATATGGATAACTAGAACAAAGCGGTTCATGAGTGTGACAGTAATGAATGAATTCATGCATATTGTGTTGTCATTCTCTAAACGACTATAGGACCAGATGCAGAGCACAGATCTGAAGGTAAATCGTGTGTAGTATGTATGCATGAATCACCTGATTGGATGTACCTTTAGTCATAGGTACAATCGTTGTAGATATCAGATTGGTCAGAAAATTATCTAGTGTGTACCTGGCCTTATGGCATTTTCCTGAAAGGACAGAGAGGCAATCAAAAACAGTTGATAAACCTCATTGCTCTTGTAGAACTCTCTGTCCTTTAAATTTAAAATATATTTTCATTGAATTGTTTTTAAAATCACTTTACACACTAATAAATGGTAATGATACAATGTTGAATAATGATTGTGCATGATATACGTTATTATTACAACATACTCTCTGATTATTAGGAGTTCAGCTGACAAAAGTAATCAGAAAGTAATTCAGAAAATATATCTTTCAGTGGTTCAGTGTTTATTGTCAAGTGCCTGAAACAGAAAAAAATAACAGGGAGGTTCGATGTCATACTAACAGCAAATGCTCCCATATGGATAGAGAATTTGCAATAATAAGCAGGTAATTATTTTCACATCCTGTACAATGAATCACAATAGTTAAAGCCTTAAAGGGATTCAGATCTATTCTACTAATCAAAAAGAATTGTTTAGCCTATGGGGCATACTATACACAATCAATGTGTCTCTGTAAAAAATGAATGAATGCGAGACTGGCTGAGACTCATGAATGATAAGGACTTTGAGCCTGGAGGGTCTCAGATAAGTGAAACTGCAGATTCTGTTTCCCTTTTCATTACCTTAAAGTTTCCTCTGCTTTTCAAATCTTATCAGCTTAAGAGTATATAATTTAATGAAACACTATAACAATAAATGTATTTTTCTGATCTATATCAAATATATTAAGCATAACCCTCCATATGAATTGAAGTTATTAATATATGTATCATATTCTGCAAAATTTGTATTTTTCTTTTTGTAAAATAAACCAGTAGACAAAATTAAATATACACACAGTTCTGTTCTGACTTGCTGTATATTTGGAGAAAATTTCCTTCCCCTTCAGCATGTCCAATAAACTGTTTAAACATAAGAAAACCCCCTTTCTTTCACCCCTGATTGGAAAGGTGGGAGAAAAAGTTAAACTCGCAAGCTGGCATATGAGAAGAGCTTTAGTAAATCACTCCCTTTAGTTCCAAAAAAGAGATACATTTGTAATACATTTGATTTGGCAGAATAGACTTGATGCATTAGATTTATTCTATTTTAGAACATATCTTGAATCGAGAAGGAACCAGATAGGAATACATTATTATTATTATTATTATTATTATTATTATTATTATTATTATTATTATTATTAATATTATTATTATTATTATTATTATTATTATCGTTTATTTGTTAGGCTCCACAAGATTTCCGCAGTGCCGTACACAGAACAAAGATAATATCATTATTATTATTATTGACGAATTGTAAGGCTCCAAACTGTTATGCAGCACCTACCATTGTTGAAAAACAATGCATAGATAAACAGGGACATACAAGGTAGACAAAAAAAAATTCAGACATAACAACAAATGGTAGCAAGGGCCCTGATCATGATAGAACTTATAATTTAGTGGATAATAATGTGCAAAGGTGACCATTAAGGTATAAATATGTTATACATATAAACTCCACTAAAGGTGGCGTTACCCTTTATAATTACCATAGAAGTATCAAAATACTATGTACCCAACGTTTTGCGAATCTGCCAGACTCCAGAGTAATGTAAAGATAATTACTATAATACAATAAAAATAAAAAAAAGTCTAAGACTGGCTACACTCGGAATTATTTCCATTGCAGCCTGTTAGTGCAGCCTGAAGGTACCAAGGGATACGCTAGAGACTACACTGTTCTAATGCATTTTGTACTCTTTAGCACAAAACCACTTCCTTAAATCTAATCTAAGCAATTGGGGATGACATGAAGAATAGGTATAATTTTCTCATGTGGTTTCCCTGAAAACCAATTAAATAGCACTGGATTCCCTAAAGGGGATTTATTAACGCAACAAAATGCAACATTACAAACTGAAAATATCATATCTTCTTCTTTTGGTATGCCATATACCTATATATGAAAAAAAGTTTGAAAGTTTCTAATTGCATTTCCAAAAAAACAACCAGGCCGCTCAACTAACAACACACCAACCCCTCCAAAAGGAAGTCCATTCATAGTAATAGCAAACACAAAAGGTGCCCAGGGGGCCTGAATCATTAAGGAAGTTATATACCAAATGTCAAACTAAATGAACACCTTCACAAAACCATCTGGCATTGAAGGGGGAGGTAAATGCTAAATATCAGGTCTGATTAAAATTTGAATAAAACATACCGTACATCAACTTATAATGTCTGAGTAAACCCACACAAACATGTGTCCACACATATAAGGGAACGTTTGGGAATTGAACTCATGACCCCAGTGCTGTAAGACAGTAGTGCGAGTGACTAAGCCACCATGCTGCTCTACTGTGGTCTGCACTTATTGTTGGTAAAGCAGAGTACATCACATAACCCATATAAGCCAAACATGGAGAAAAAAAAAAGGATTCCAAACCATGTTGCATTTTAGTCCAAGAAAGTTCCCTCAAAATCAAGCCATCCCCCTCTGAGTCTTAGGCCATTTATAGTTATAGATGTCAGCATGCACATAATAATGTGTATGTGAGCTGTGTGGCATTGTAATAAATTCTAAGGGGCATATTCAATTAGCTTTCCGGTCCGCGGCCATGTTTGCTATTTGAACTCATGATGCCAGTGTTGTGAGACCGAAGTGCTAATCACTAAGGTACCTGTGCAGATTGTAACTGGCATATATTTTTTGAAAATAAGTAAGAGTACTATTATGTTGCTCTTACATCTGTTGCACACATGCTGTATTGTTGTACTTCTCACTCTAGTCTCTAGAATTTAGTGATATCTCCAAATGAATATGGCCTTTAGTGGCTAACCAATCCACCTTCCAACAATGGAGTCATGAGTTTGAATCCTGACTCATGCCCTTTATCTGTATGTACTTTTCTATGTATCGCTTAAGGAAGATTATGGAGCATTTTGTAACGGAAATTATATAAATTTTTCAAAGACACTAATGTTTAATTAACAGAGAAATATTATGGGATTAATCAGCATCCACCTTCTTAGTTCTAATCAAACTCTTTACACAATCTTTCATGTAGGGGATTAAGAAGGTGTGTTAATTTAGCTCATTTAAAACAATTCAAAATGATTTTTCCCAGGTTCTATAAATATGTGTTACAATGAATAATTAGGTTACAACTGTGCTGCATAATAGATTCCCGAGTGTGTTTAACATTTGTAAATAAACTCTTTGCACCTCCCACATTTGCCCTTACGTAACACACTTTCTTATCTTAAACTAAGAAGCGAAAGTTAAGTAGCGGATCTTAAAATGCTTAAGATCCGTTGCTTATTATTTTCAGCTGCGTAAAGTACTGAAGGTGGGCGTGTTTTTGAACCTTCCGATAGTTAGTGAGTTGCGAATTACTTATCTCCCCGTTTGTTCTTAAAATACGGATCGTAACTTCCGAAAACTGATCCGATCGCTAATGAATCAGGCCCATTGTCTTAGTTTTCTTCTATTGAAAAGGAAGAAAATAGTTCTAGGGCTATTTTTAATGTTGTGAATAGCATATTGTAATTATTAGCATTGTTGTACATTTTCGCATTACTGTACAGCCCATGCACACCAAATAAACATTTGCATACTTCTGATTTTGCTGCATCTTACACTTATGACTACTTCCGACTGGAGAGAACGGACGAGGAAGGCAAAGAGTGGGCCTGCGCAGACCAAGTACAATGAGGGAGCGTTCACGTATTTTGATTAAAGTAGACCTGGACACAGATGTACCTAACAGGATACGTGTCTATTGTGGATGTTGGAGGACTGGTGCAATGAGACGCAATGATGATGATGATGATGAACAGCAGCACTAGATAACGGATTTTGATTGACTGACTACGGATTTAACCCTCTAGCTAAATCACAAGTGTATATGAAGTTGCAGAAGTCTATTCATCATACTTAATCTCCATTTGGACAGTGGCAGGAAAGAAGAATTGATTTTTCTAGGCAAAACAAAGAGATGTTTGTATATTTAATTTAATTTGTATTTGTGTTTTATTAAATATATTATATATTGTAAACGGGCCCTTCCAATGTATTAATAAAACTGTCAAGACACTATTCTCTGTTGGCATGTGACACTTCATTACATAATTATATTGGATACAAGTAGGGTATTGCGACTTTTCCATTTACTACTCGAGCCACATCTCTGAGACATCTCTATGGCTCATGTGGGCCCCCTCCCAATAATCTCCTGCCTCCTTAGGCATCCATCTACTCCTTAAATAAAGAACAAAAGACTCATGGCAGCTTCTTCTATCTGGCTTTTACTAAGAAAAGTCGTGGTTTATTTTAGTTTCTTTACTAATAAATGTTTATTAAATTTAACTTTTGATGTCTTACATTTTGGGCGACATGTTTTTGTTTTTTCTTTTTTTATATGCTGCTGACATATAAATATATAATCATCTGTATTACTTTATTTAAAAAATGTATCTGTATGTGTGCCCAAAACGATCCACAATCCTAATCAGGACCTATGAAATGTCAGGAGGGATTTGAGGAAAATTGGGTCACTCATTGACCTTGATCTGCCAGTGTATATAGTCATCGGTTGACTGCACTAACTGGACCCAATGTGATCCTGAGTGCCAAGCAACTGGATCCATTCAATTTGGTCACCCACATGGGTAGCCAATTTGGACACAGATCTAGGTTGCTCAGAGCTCATGCTAAAAGTAAGTATATGAGGTATATAGTGGTAAGAAAAGTAACATAAGAAAATCATAAACTATTTTAATAAAATGATGATTTGTTAGATATGGTACAGACTTGAACCCAATTACTTTAGTTAAATAATGAGATTAAAATACAAGTAGTTTACCGCTAAAGACATAGGGCTAGATTTACTAAGCTGCGGGTTTGAAAAAGTGGGGATGTTGCCTATAGCAACCAATCAGATTCTAGCTATCATTTTGTAGAAGGTACTAAATAAATGAAAGCTAGAATCTGATTGGTTGCTATAGGCAACATCCCCACTTTTTCAAACCCGCAGCTTAGTAAATCTAGCCCATATTATTAAATAAGCTTTAACATCACAGAATGTAGGCTTCTCGCACCTGTATTTCTATATTTTACTTCACTTTCATTGTTAACAATATGCTTTAAGATGATAATGCCAACCTTTATAACATAACTGAATTCCTAACTCTGACATCTGCTTTCTTAAGCAAAAGAAAGACATTCCGCTTTTATTGTCAGCGTGTTGCATTCAGTAGTATGCATATTGCTTTTTTTCGTAAACAATATCAAATATATTGTTAGAGTGAAGCACAAATTGCCAGATACTGATATATCAACACAATAGAAGTCAACTGAAAGAAAACAGAAAATATTCCTTTATCTGACTTCTCAACTTCATGATTTTTTATTTTGTATATTCTATCTATAAGTTCTCTAGTGAATGATGTTAAAATGTAAACAATCCACCACAATAACTTAATCTGTTTATCTTCTGAGTTGCTGCAAATATATATTGTGGTACAATATGCAATCAGTGCACTCCATTGTGTGGTTCAACACGTCCAACCCCCACCTGTACCACTGTTGGCAAGACTGTGCCCTATCAACAAAAGAAAAAAGAACAGTGCAGGGAAGAGTCTAAAGGCTAGATTTACTAAACTGCGGGTTTGAAAAAGTGGAGATGTTGCCTATACCAACCAATCAGATTATAGCTGTCATTTTGTAGAATGTACAATAATGTCCTCTTTTCGCTAGGGGATGGGGACAAAATTGTGCACAATGGTTTCCAGGAATCAGATTGTACATGCCTTCCTAGTTTGGCTCCATAATGGATTGCCTGGGCAGGCCTGAAAGAATGAGGAAATGTCTTCCTCTTCCTTATTTCTGCAGGAAGGGGTTGATCTACATGAAATATGCACTGCAGCTCTTCGTACTGGTTACCCCCTTCCCTGCCAACTTATTGTGAGTGCCTCCCCTTCCTCCTTCATCAGGAAATGTGGAGACTTCCAGGAAACAGACAGCTACAGCTTCCAAAGATAAAGTAAGTGTGAATATTAATATACTGTTGGTCTCCACGAGACAAAAGTCTGTGTTTTTCTGAGGTGGAGGGGACAGTGTGTGCACAATTTTACTGGAACAGCAGGGTTCAACCTCGTGCATGCCAGAAGTGAAGGAGATTGCAACTTTCCCACCCTTTTTATATATAAATCGAAATAAGATGGTCGCATCCTTCTTCTGTGGGATATGACACAGATCAGTGGTGTCTACGACAATAGCCTGGAAAGCAGTGGAGATGTGTATGACCCTGACCCTTCAGAGGAGAGTGAGTCAGACACCAGCAATATCAGTGGTGTTATGCCATTATGGGGTAGTGGAACAAAGAGAAGGAACACAGAGGCACATTCTAAGCACAATGATTCTCAACTTGACGGCAGCAGTGTTTTGAACACAGAAGGCAAAAAAGATGACAAGGTCATCTGTCCAAACACTTTCCCAAATAAGTGGTGGCAGCAGGGCGTATAACAAAAAAACAGTATTGCCTGTACCGTGAAAAGTCCCTATCAAAAATAGCCCGGCATATACAGTATGTTCACCGTAATGAGACTAACATAGTCGTGGCCATGAAATTTCCCAAGGACTCAAAATAAAAGTGCATGCAATTTGTATATCTGCGGAATAGAGGCAACTTTGCACAAAATGCTCAGGTGATATGGACAGGACGCATCATTCTGATTCTATGATAACTTCCAGACAGAGAGATGGTTGCTGAAGGCTTCATGCACTGTGACGACACATGAAGAGATGTAAACTAAAGCAAAGGGGAAGCAAACCCAAACCTGCCCAGTCACGGAGTGCCTTTGCTCAGCCTGTTCCATCTGGCATCAGTGGTGGGTTTTGGAAGATCTTGAGCGACATGACCCCAGATGAAAAAATTGGCAGATGCATTATGCAGGTGGGGCAGCATCTCTTCAACCGGGTTGGTTCAGGTGTTGGTAGACACAAGTAAATATGTCAGAAGCTTAGAGAAATGGGCAAGCTAGTGTTTAATGCCAGAAGAAATACCCCTTTGTATAGGATGGAAGACTTTACCATGCCATCAAACTTTCTGCATGTAGTAGACGTGATGAAGCTGATTGCTGGCTATGACGAGGAGACAGGTACATTTAAGACACTCTCGTTGGCACTGAAGGTCGGGCATAGCTTGCAAAAGATATTAAGCATTGTGGGGTGCCAAGTGATGATGGAGGGTTGTACTGCTTTACGGTTGAAAATACACGCAACTTCAGAAAGAAAGGGCAAGATGTAATGAGTTGATCTCATTGGCTGCCTTGAAAACTCTTGATGAGTTGAAGTGGAATGTGCCTCAGATCTTCACTGAAGATGTGAAAAAGATTCACTTGTATCTCGATGAGAAACAGCAAATTTACGAAAGCAATTTATACACCAAACCTATGCCTAACAACTGAGCATTGCTTGAAAAAGTCACTCTGGCACAGAGGGATCGAAGGAGGGAAGGGGATGTTTCCAAAATGCTGTTGATTACCATCTCTTCAAGAGATACTTCAGATCTCCATGAAGTTGATGCCCTAGAGCTTTTCAAGCTTCAGAAGAAGCTCTGCCGGCACTTCACACCGATTAAAAGTTGGGGAAAACAAGGGACGAAAGTTCCAATCTTGCCAGCACCAGCAATGCAAGGCACAATGGAACTTCTTGCAAGGAAGAATGAGGAATGTGGAGTGGCTTCCCAAATTGTATGTATGTTTGCCAGACCAGCTGCCTTGTCACATTTCAAAGGCTCCAATTACATATGCCTGTTTGCCCAAGAGTGTGGGGCTAAACATTCCCAAAAGCTGTCTTCCATCTTGCAACTCAATCTCTTAAAGGTACTTCACTTAAATGACACAGAATTGGATCAATTGACAGACTACTTTGGGCACATCATCGGGGTGCACCGGCAGTACTACCACCTTCCAGAAGGTACCCTCCAACTTGCCAAGATCACCAAACTTTTAATGGCTCTCGAGAGTGATAATCTGGCTGAATTCAAAGGCAAGAATTTGAAAGAGATGGACATTGATCCAGACGGTAAGTTGGAAATCTGTATCTGTTGTATGGTTTTGACTTTTACCTTGGTCATTTACATATCTGCTTCTCGTTAGAACCGTTCCAGCTACAGAATGACAGTACAGATGATGTGCAATCCCCTTTAACAGTGAGACAAGTTGTCAAGTATTCGGTCGACACTTCCCTGTCAGGAGGGGGATGGTGTAGGGACCCAGCAACCAGTACCCAGCCAAAGCTTTCACAGGTCAGTGTAGCATTGTCTTGTTATGCAAAAGCATGTTGCCTTCTTTGTTTTTCGCAGATTCATAATTGACCACTATGCTTCCTTTCAGGTTGTAAAGAAGTGTAGAGAAAAGCCTGGGGCAGAGATTAGCCAAGCTGTGAAGAAGTACATGATCAAGTTTATCCAAACATGCCAGGTACATGATGGCTAAACCATCAGCACTGAAAGATCTGAACTGGATAGCTATGGAATTCTATATAAAGAGCTGTATAACAGCTGTAAAGAGAAATAAAATGTGTTAAAATGATACACAGTGATTGACCAGGACTGTAACCTCCATGGCTAGGTGTATGCGGGTGTGTGGATGTCCTCAGATGGCCGAAATACATGAAACTTTCCCCATCATGCCGTCCATACTTTATTTAAAGTCAAACTGAAAATCTCAAGTGGTAAATTTGGCGACAAACAGCTCCTACACATACCCATATAATTGTCCTGTTAACAAGGCATTAGGAAATAGGTGTCCCTATGTGTCATGCTAAAGACATGATTCCTCATGATGCAATAAAAGCAAGTATGTGTGTATGGAAAAGATTAATATATTGTGTGTATGTAAATGATTAACATGCTGTAGGCACTGGTGTATGTGTGTATGTAAAGGGTTAACATGTTGTAGCGACTCTTGCGCTCCCCTTTGAGAATGTGATTTTGCTAAGCTGACGCCATCTTCTGCCTTATAGCCATTTTGTTCTGTTATAGCTTAAATACAATTAGATGCACCTGGTTTGTAGGAGTAATTCATTATTTGCAAGGCTATGCTTATAACCTTGGACATACCAGACAGGAGATAAGCCAGCATCCCCCCCCCCCCTTCCCTGGGGAGTTCTAGTGTGGATAATGAGAGAATATACTAACATCTGTGTGAAGGGAACATGAGTGGTTAAAACCTTTTGGGGCGTAGTTTTCTGTAATACGTGATTTTTGCTATATAGATAGGGACTTGTAACTAATAAATCAGAGTTTTATTTGTAGACTTAAACTCATGCTGCTGTACCTTACCTACCCCCATTCTCCCTTGCCAGACTCTTGGTTGACCTTCCTGCACAGTTTTCATAGCAGTACTAGAGAAGAGGAATGACAGAAGAGAAAATACAGTAGAGAGAGAGAGAAAAGATGTAACTTATTTGAATTATTTTTTTGAGCATCTTTACTTGAATAAAGGTTTAATTTTCTTGGTACTTGGTAATTATATAAACATTTCTGTAGTTCATCAGCGCTGTGAAACTACTTACACTTGAGACGCTGTTTTCAAATCTTCCACTGCCTAGCTATGTAATGACTTATTTACTGAGATTAGGCCAGCAGCAGGGGATTTGAAAAAAGCAGCTCAAGTGGAAGAAGCATCTCAAAGCTGAGGCGCTACTGTGTACCCAAAGAAAAATGTAAACTTTATGCAGTGGGCTGACCATGCCCCCGTCTAGTGGCTTGCCTCTGTTGGCTGACCATACTCCTTCAGCAGTCTAAGTTCAGCAAACACACACTAGATCATGGGCCCTTTTCATTGCATCCCCCCAGAGGACCCTTTATGTTTCGGTCCAACACTGAATATATCTCTTATGAGGTAGAGCTGTTGCCCATCCCACCAGAGGAGCTTTTGGAAGAAGTTGGCGTGCATGACATAGGCCTCCAGCAGCAGCAACAGGATGATGAATATATAATCATTTTATCCATAAATATATAAAGTATATATTGTATAAACAACCGTCCATGATGTCAACACTAATTATGCACCAACTCTTAATGGTGAAAGTCAAACAAGTCATCAGTCTCAGTATGAAGCCACTACTCCCCCAGCCCAGTATCCTGTTGAGCATGTTAGTGATCTGCAAGCTTCTGTTCAGGATTTCAAATACACCCAAAGAGACTTTATATGTGCCTAATATTGCATCACTTACCAAGGGGGTTATGATACAATAGAGTACAATCAAATGCTCAAAATCATATCAACAGTGACCTTGAGAGAATAGATATATATACATGTATTGCAGATTAGTGGGGCATTACAGGACTTAACAGGGTCTGTGAGGGAACATAATGCTAATTGTATTGCTGCTATTTCTCAGCAATGGCATGTGCTAGCATGCCTAATTCTACTGTGAGTGCTGCTGCCAGCACACCCTCAACATCTGTCACAAGTCCTCCACCAAGACGTAGTGTCTCCAACAAGGGTGGCAGGGGTAATGGCGAAACAGGACATAAAAGTGACACATCCTGAATAAAAGGGCAAAGTTTTTGATTTGTTAGAATACAATATTGTATAGTAGTTTCTTTCATGCACTGGTTTTAAGTAGAAATATATTTGAATAGCACTTACACCTAAAGTATTGTTTAATGATTGTTTCTCTGACCTGCCTCCACATGTTGATTATCCATCTCATCTGCTGGTAACATTCCCTTGCTAACTAACAGTCAACTGTTCATACCGGACCTGCTCATAGAAACTGAGGAGGTTCCTGTGGTTCAACCTGAACATCTTAATAACCTTCTGATTAGAGGGAGATTCCAGGGACAACGTCTTTCTAAAAACTCTAAATATGTGGAACATTGGCAATACACAATGCTGCTTCTGTTCCTCCCTTCTTCTAACTCTATCCTCTTCTATATATTTTATAGCAAAAAAACTAAGAATGCCAACAATTTTGGAGTTTCACATATCCTCAGTAACAGAAGCATTTTGCCCTTTTTATAGACACCATACTCGAATAGTATGCACTTTAAGCAATCATGCCAATCAGAACTACATCTAAAATATCTGTCTTTATTTCTTGTGGTTTTGCAAACCTTCCTACATTGCATCATTTTAATTTTTTAGAGGGCTCAAAACCGGCATTGCGGCTTCAGATCTGGCCGACTGAAATAATGTGCTTTGATGTGTGGTTTTGCCTAAAATAAATTGTATGGTTTAGAAACCCCACATAAAACAGCAAAAAACAAAAAAACCTGAGAGGCTACATTTATAACACAAGAAAAGCTGTTAGCAAAATGCATCTGAAAAACAAAATATGACTGATATGTGTTTGATATTCATTTTTTTTTTTTTTTTACTAGAGATGAATGTATGGTTTCAAATGAGTCGATACGCAGCAAATGCACAAACCTCTCTACAGATAGCTGCATAGTAAAAAAAAAGAGCATAATTTAGTTGCAAACCATCCATAAAGTCCAGGGCCAGTCACAGGCTTTAAAGAATTGCTTCTGGAAATGTTCTTGTTTTTCAATATTGAACTGCACAATGCGTTTTCTTTCATTCTTCATACTGAATGCAGGTCTCACTATCCTTTCTTGGTCTCTGAGCTTCAAAAAGAATGTTTATTGGAAATGAGCATTTCAAGTGCAATAAAAATACATCACGATTGAGATCAGTTAGCATTTCACAATGGGTAAAGTAGTCCACCAAGGTCCACCTAGAAATTACTTTAATGTTCAGCTGCAAAGTGTTCTTGGAAATGATTTTTTAAAAGTGTTATATTGTGGTGCACGAACACTAAACAGTAATAAGTTTTATTACATGTGGCTTATAATAATTTAAAAAAAAAAAAACTTTATTTCACTTTATTAATATATAGATTTCAATTATTTCAATGAAGATAGTGTTTCAGCGAGTTTATTAAAAATATGTAAAGTGTAATTCAAAACCACACGTTAGGAATAATCTCATTGTTATAATATTTATCGAAAAAATGCATTGCAGTCTGTATTCAAGTTGAAAATCAGTGTAGGCTAATTAGAAATTTAATAAGATTCTTAGCAAATATTTATTAAAAGGCTGTTAGCTACGCTTTTGCATCCTAGATTTGCAGGATATTTGTAGGTTTTTACATTAATATTAAGCAAATCAGTGCCCAATAACACTGGACTATCTATGAGACATATTTTGCATAGCATCGATAGTGAGCTGTAAATTATGATCAACTACTTTTATATTAAATAGTTACTTGAAGGAATTACTGATAATATTACACAAAGTGGTCTTTAGTTCATGATTTAACAGCCACTCGTAAGTAGTGATTCACTAGATTATAAGTAGTTATAATAAACTAGCTATCCTTTGCCATATTCTAATGCTATCCTGTAATGTTGTAACCTAAGAATGCACATGGATAGTAAATTGCTAAATGATACAGAAAGTCTCAAACTAATTAATTACCTCTCACAGACCTAAGCCACACTGTAATTCTGCACTGATATATTAGCGAGTCACTGGATTATAAGTAATTATGATAAATTAGCTATCCCTCATAGACTATGCCAACTGCACACTAGTTGTAGGAGAATTCAGCTGCCACCACTGGACTCCTTTGTAATGTCTAGAACCATGTACTTCTGGGTTAGTTGGTATAGCTGCTGTAATGCCTCCTGACCACTTACTATGGATCAGGGCTGCTGGGTAGCGGGCAGAGCGTTGACACAGAGATGCTGGGTTCAACACAGGACAGTCAGGGAACGGATTAGAATGTAAACTTTTATCTGTTGGTCACAGGATACAGCAGGTAATAGTCACAGATAGAACCTTCAAGCAGTGATGGTTTATTGCTCAAGAGTCCTGATAAGGACTTATACACACCAGTTTGTGGTACTGGTGATCATCCAGAAGTCAGAGGGAAAATGATACATTACATGGTCAAACAGAGCTATATTTTATGCAGATTCTGACAAACATGTTGTCAGGGGGTAGCCCAGCCCCCTGTTCGACCAGGCACCGAAAGATCTGATATCACATCAGATGATTTAACATCAGGATGTGATATTACTCTAGACGTGGAGTTAACGCAATTTAACTTACAAAATTCACATAAATCTGTGATTTCCTGAAACTTGTTGTTAGAATTATTCATGTAGTTTGTCTATCTTTTTAACAAGGCAGGATACAGGTAGCTACTCCCTGACTGACATCAGGCTATAGCAGGAGTCGTTCACTTCTGCAATGAAAAGAATTACTTAGCATTTTCTGCCTTCAGCAAAACAGACTTCCTCTAATCTGGCATAATACATTAGAAATCAATACATTTCCTATACAGAAATACACACAATATCTATAATATAAATGTCTAGTGGCGTGTGTTAGTCTGTCTGTCTGTGTGTGGAAAAAATAAAACCAAGCTGCAGTGCCACCTGCTGGGCGGAGTTATACACTGACCTACTAAATTCTTAGTGTGTGTGAAAAAAAAATTCAGAAAGGGCTGAAATTTGGTATACTAAGATGTTTTTAATTTGTTAATTTAATTTGTTAATTGTTAAAAGTGTTTATAAAGATTTAAAAAAAATATATATATATTTCTTGAAGGAGAAGTGACAGTTGGGAGTGGTTGGTGGTTGCCGGGGGTGACAGTGGGGAGTGGTTGGTGGTTGAGGCCTGGGCTATGGCCCAAATGCATGACAAGAACCTTTTTAACACCTTAAGTAGCTTGATTTGACTAGAATGCATGAGTATCATGTACGGGTTAACTTGTAAAAAAATATCAGTACATTTGCAATGACATACAACGGTGCACCGCAACCCTAATTAAAATAAATATCTACAATATGTTATGTATAAGTGATCCAGCCACACACACAGTAATTCAAGTTTTTGCAGCACATCACATGAGACAACAGCCCCACTAGCAGGAAGTTATCATTGTTTTTCAGAATTATAACTAAGACCGCCCATCAGTTAAAGGAATTGTAGTTTTAAGCTCCACCATTTTGAGACAAGCTAATGCAGCATAAAGGATCAACCATTATGTTGGGTGCAGAGACTGAACTAACTGTCTGAACTGTACTGTGATTAGTAAGATTACAGAACTCAGCCTGCACTGAAGTACCAATTAAACATCAAGCAGTGGTAGTGTGTCTACATGGTATATATCCTGAACCCCACAACCAAAAGGGAGCCCTGCATTTACATCATGTTTCCTACCCAAGCAGTAATATTGTTTAGGAAACTTTGTGACTGTCAGACACTGTTCAGTTCTGTGAAACCACAGATCCCAGCCAGCCTGGGGATATTATTTGTCAGAACACAAGAGAATTTTGCTACATCACTATTGCCAGCATATAAGGAGTATTAGTCTGTGCAACTATTGTGCTGATAAAGGAGCATCAATTCTAGGGTGCCGATTCAATTCGGCCATGTTATTCTGGGAATAACGTGGCGCTAAAAGTATTACCGTTAATACAGTCATTTTAACCCGGATCTTTGCTCACGGCCCCGAGGAGGGAATCAATGTTAAAATTACCATACTAATGGTAATATTACGCACTTTTACCGTAGTAAAGGCTGTGTTATTCCCAGAATTATGTGGCCCAATTGAATTGGCCCCTAGGAGTTATTTACAGAAGCTGCTTCATTTCACCCATTTGTTAAAGGAACTATCATCTGTTTCCACATAACTTTAATATCAAGTAAAAGACTGAGGTATTGTGAAGAACTATTATTGAAACTGTGTGAGAGGATACACCTCAGTGATTTTCTTTTTGCTAAGAGAATATTGTACACTTACGAGCGGAACTATTTGATGCACCAGGATCAAGAACTACCCAGTTGCTATTGTGCTCAGGGATTTAACTAAGCTACATCTGTGCCAGAACGTAGATCCGGAACTTTACTGAGGTACTATTGTGATTCATCTGTAAGAAATGTTACTCTCTTATCCCTCTAGTTTGATCACTAGGCCATCTGTTTATTAGATTGTTTATTTACCTGCTATTTGAAATGTCCAATTACCTACCTATGTAAGTGTCTATTTAATTGTCCAACGAACTGCTTAGGGAATTGTTTATGCTAGTTTCATTGTCAAACCAATGTGCATATAATGTAATATTTCCAAGCTGCCTTTTCCCACTTTAACTTCTTTGCTCCAGAGATAAAAGGCTAAAGGTTCGTGCTGTCAGTTATTGAGTTGGGAATGAGTAAGACTTGCCAGTACCATTGCCCCTCTGTCACCCATATTCATTCTTCTACCAATCAAATCTGAATTGTGAGGAATGGTGGAAAAACAGCATTGAGGAAAAAGAAGTAAGTCCTTGCATTGTAGTCCCTCCATTCCTCCGGTGTGTTACACATAGAACTTTTCCAATCCATTTCAATGACCCATTCATTTCAATGGGGATTCCAGAGTGTAGAAACACTGTTATTATTATTATCCTTTATTTATAGAACACTAGCATATTAAACAAAACTGTATATTTGCGTTATCATGATAAGCATAACATACAATGATATTAAACAAAAGGTAAAAAGGCGGCCCTGCTCAAATGAGCTTACAATCTAAGAGGTGTGAGGAAATATTGATACATAAGGAAACAAAATAACAATTGAAACTGGTGGGGAAAGTATATGTGGCTACTGTAAGACAGAATCATTATCAACCACCAATATTAAAGCAGCCATTAGCGCTGGGCATTTCTGTGCAGCTACCAATAGTAGGATACAGCTGGAATGAGGAGAGGCAGTGGAAGCTGGCAACATGAAAGATGGACTAGTCATTGTAGAAATCTAAAGACATCAGCTGCTAACAACTGTACGTCACCATTTCTCTTAACTGAACTTCCTACCGCTTTTGGTTCTGGAGAAGACTTTCACCTTTGTGTTGCATGGGCACTTTTGTGTATAGCTGTCAGTATTTTATATTGGCATCATGCTTGCTGCTAGACACAGAGCCAGGACCATTTTAATACACACCCATAATCCAATGGGAATTGTTGCATCTTATGATTTAAAAGGAAATGTCCTTAATAGGAAAGGTCATTAATTTGCAGTCTAAGGGCCTGATTCATTAAGGAACATAGGCAAGAAATTGAGTAAGCTTTCTTTCTTAAGTTTTCTGGACAAAACCATGTTATAATGCAAGGGGTGAAAATTAGTTTATTATTTTGCACATAAGTTAAATACTGGCTGCTTTTTCATGTAGCACACAAATATCAACTTTAAATTTCAGTGTACAAATAAGCTATCAAGTATTTGTGCGCTACATGAAAAAACTGCCAGTATTTAACCTATGTGCAAAATAAAAAACTAATTTGCACCCCTTGCATTATAATATGGTTTTGTCCAGAAAACTTAAGTAAGAAAACTTACTCAATTTCTTGCCTAAGTTCCTTAATAAATCAGGCCCATTCTTCTTCTTTTAATACACAGGAAAGAAAAAAAAACTATAATAGACAAAGCAAATGCTCATCTTAAATAAAGCTTAATGCAACTGTACAGCAATGCAAATGCATGCATATGCAAATAGCAATGGACACATAGAATAGAATCGGTTTTATTATTAGATGCATTTGCATGCATTGTACATGCATTAAAAATGTATATCAGATACATTTTTTTAATGCCAGCAGGTAACCAAGCTAAAGCAGTACATACAGCAGAAAGTATTTTTATATGCTCTCCCACTAGCCAAGAATTATACTGAACAAACAGTCCTTTTTTTACATGTACACAAAAGTGCACGGGGAACTATATTTATAAAAAAAAAAAAAGCTTTTACTTAAAATGTAAAAGTTCTGTTTAATACAAGTTTCCTCCTGTTCCTTCATAGTAAACAGTATTTAGTAAATTACATTTCAAAATAAATGAGCTCTGTAAAAGCTTATTTAAAGGAAAGTAAAGGAACGTACACCTGTAGATGGCTGTTACTAACTATATGCGGACCCGCAGGCAGATTTAATAAGGCACAAAACATTCTGCCAGATTGTCAGATCTGAATTCAACTCCATGCCTTCGATCATGTTAGGAAAAAATGAAATGAAAAGAAAGTTGTACACACACATACTGCTGAAAAAGTATATAATAAAAGAAAAGCACACAGCTGTGGCCAAAAAAGTCTATAACTTTCCAACTCTGTAAATCTCAGTTCCAAAAGTGCGAATTCAGTTTTGTGACGTCATGTACCTAATTTTGCACAAATGCTGATCAGAGATGGCAGGAATTCAGTCTCATTTCTATACTCTTATTGGAATGCATTTTAAACTTATGTTTGTGACTGTTAGCAAGCACTCTCTTCTACAGAGGCAGCTTTTCTATTGTATTTTTTTTCTTTTATGCATTTATGGCAGTAAATTTTACATTCTACTGTCACATGGATTTTTACAACAGAAAAACTCCTAAACAATATTTTAAGTGTTTCAATGTGTTGCAAAATTAGAGAACACTGAATTAGTTACTAATGAGGATCATATGCAGAAGTTATATATACTAATGAACTTTAATTAGAATGGTTTATTTTCAAGGCAATCATTTTCAGGATGGATGTCTGAGAAAACACATAGCATTAGATACAAGAGGAAATGGTTCAAAATATATGAAGCAAGCATAAAGACATTTAAGAGAACGGAGCATAGATCCAACAACATATGTTTGTGTCACAATGGTTAGTAAGAGTAATTAAGTGAAATACATTATTGACCTCCAAGGGAATCTAAGCAATTGTCAGTATGAAAAACTCGCAGTGGTCCTGATGCTGATTTGGACATACAACAGTTTACGAACATAAAATCTATAAATTTGTACAGTGCATGCCCAGAAAACAAGCCATATACATATAAATTAAAGAAGTTCACTGACCCCATGTTTTTGTTGTAGTTTTGGATCTGGATTAAGTTCGTGTTTTTGTTTTGGCTTTGGCAAAACCACCCTTGTGTGTTTTGGTTTTGGATTTTTTAGAAAAAATCCTAAAATATGCTAAAATCACATAATTGTGCTCTTTTTTGTTCTTACATTATTATTAACCTCAACAACACTAATTTCCAGTCATTTGCAGTCAATTTTGAGTACCTCACAGGTCACAATATTATTTTCATCCACTTTCAGACAAAGACTGCAGCGACCTGGCTGGATGCTAAGCGACAGAGCAACAACACAAACTCACAGCAGTTCTTAGCACATCTAGGAAACATTGCCACACAACAGTGGCAGAAAAGAAAAGTGGTGCAAGATGGAATTGTCCTTGGGCCCTCCCACCCACCCTTATTTAAGATATTAAAAAGGACATGTACATTTTAAAAAGCAAGCACTACAACAACAAGGAGTGCCACTTTTGTGGCTGAAGTGCTTGGTTTGTTTGGGCCCCCACAAAACAAGCTACCAATAGCTTAACTGCCTTAAACCCAACAGTGCTGTCAATGAACTCTACATTATTAAACCATGTCTGCTCGTGCTGCATCTTTAATCTCCTTCTCTGCTCTGGATACCTCCCTGTCATCCCTGAAGAACTGCCAAACTTATATAGACACAGGAATGAATATTACAACTGGAGTGTTATTTCATCTCCTTCAGACTGTGACACGGAACATGCGGGCAGCATGGAATCCGTCATCTTGGAATACCTGAATTGAACAGAGATTTAAACTAATATATAGATGGAGCTGATGAGACTGTGCTTAAATTAAAATGTAACCCACCGGATGAGATCCCAGATTTAAGAGAGCTTGGACACAAGAGATACACTGCGCTTCAGAAGAATAATACAGAGGAGGCCCTGAGGCAGGATGATATTTATGTCCAGTTTAAAGAACAGCTAAGAGACCTGAGAAAACAAATGGATGTGTCACAGGCCCCCTGCAGATGAAAATTTGGAAGATGAAGACGATGAGATTGCCGTCTTCCAGAGCACTCCTATAACACTATAACACAGTTGGGGATGGTGAACCCAGTGAAAAACAAAGTATGTGGTCACACGTGCGAGATGTAGCAATTGAAAGGATGATTGAAAGCAAACGTCAGCACTTATAGCACAAGTAGGTTGTTGGCACACAGCGGTAGCTGAAAGGAAAAGTGGTGCAAGATGGAATTGTTCTCGGGACCCTCCCATCCACCCTTATAATGGATATTAAAAAGGACATGCACACTTTAACAAACCAAGCACTTCAGCGATAAGAAGTGTCACTTTTGTGGCTGAAGTGCTTGGTTTGTTTGGGCCCTCACAAAACAAAGTAACAATGGGCTTAAGGCAGCTAAGATAACAGTGCTGTCAATGAACTCTACAGTGGCAAGATGTTGTTGTCATCATCTTCAGCCTCATCTTCACCTTCATCAGTGTGTACATCATCCTAACACAATATTAATTCATCCCCGCAGGAAACCACCATTACAGAAGTCTCTTTAACTTAAATGTCAACAACAAAAATGTAAAAAAAAGCTATTACCTTTTTAAAGAAAAAGCACATCTTTAATAAAAGTGAAACTTTACTGTAGAAAAACATTGTCATCATCCTCACCCTCATCAGTGTATACATCATCATCACTCAATGCTAATGAATCTTGACTGGAATCCACCATTACAGAAGTTTCTGTATTTTGATCTAAATGCCAGTGAAGGCCTCACTTGTGGAATTTGTAGTTCGTTTTACGACAGAGCTGTCAAGATTTTTGGGCAATTTTTTTAGACCAGACCAAATGTCAAAATGTTCTGCTGAATCATCTGCATCATCCTTGAGTCTCTTAAAGCGCTTAGTTTTTTCTTAGCAGCAGTAGCCTGAGAAACTGGAGGAGGGAACACCGTCGTGTCAGGTACCACTTCAGTTGTCAGCTTGCTCAGCAGGAGCTCATTGCTTCTCCTGTTATCTGGGACAGTAAGAAATAAAGAGAAGACATAGCTCTTAAACCTAGGATCAAGCATAGATGCCAAAATGAAGTGATACGATTTCCAGTTGATAACTCTTCGATCCTGGTGAAGAGATTAAAGTACTTAATCTACAAATCCGACATACTTAGCGTAATTTCTTTGTTTCATCTCCTCCTTCAATTTTCAAAGTGCTTTTCCAAAAGTCTAATTAAGGGAATCACTTTGCTCAAGCTATCAGTGTCTGAACTCAGTTCACAGGTGACTACTTCGAATCACTTCAACACCTTGCACAACACGGAAAGTATTTTCCACTAAGTTGGACTAAAATACTTCTCCCTCTTTTCCCAATGTCATGGCTTGTGGAGTAAGCGTGGATGGCTTTTCGCTCTTCCTCCATTCTCATGAGCATATAAAGTGCGGAATTCGACCTTGTTACCACCTTTTGCTTCAGTTGGTGACAGGACAAAATACATATCCTCCTTCTAATGTTTATCTTATTACTGTATTCGCATTATAAACACATGGACTCCAGATTAAATTTGGCAAAAGGTCACAGTTTTAGTTAGATATAAAAATGAATATTTGAAAAAGGTGGTGGCAAAAGCAGGGCAGTCAGCAGAACTATTTGCAAAACCAAGCAGTGGAAGGTCAGACCATTTCACCACTGGTCCAAGGATATAATCCTTTACGATTGGCTGGTACTAAATAATGGCAACAGAGTGACTACACACCTTTTAGACTCAACAATGACGTGCCCTCAAAAAGCAGGACAAGGGATCCTCCACACAAAAGGACCAAGAATCAGGTTGCTTTGAAGGACATAAGGTATATAACAAACAAGTGTTTTACAGAACAGACATAAGACAAGCATACACATGTAGGGATAAGCTTAGTTTTAGTAATGGTATGCTTTATTTAGCATTAAGACATCCATGAGAAGATAGCAGAGAGACAGCAGGACACATAAGTAAGCAGAGACGGTAAGGTTAGGGGAGGTAGATTTGGGTGCCATTAATGTAGAGGCGGGATTGGAGACCAAAGAAATTGATTAGTTGATCAAGGGAGGAGGTGTACGATGAGAAAAGCAGAGGGTGGCGTGGAGGACAGAACCTTGTGGGATTCCATCAGGTAGAGGAAGAGAATGTAGAAGAGGAGCTGGAGATAAAACCAAAGAAGGAGTGGTTGGAGAAATATGTGCAGGAAGATGAGTTTGGGCAAGATTTTGTAGAAAGATGATCATTGGTGAGAATCTCAGAAGAGTAAAAAAATGAAAGTTACAGAAACATGATTGGACAGGGTCTAGGTGATAGTGAGAGTAGAAACTTGTGAGGTGGTTATAGACAAGCTACTTGAGTAGTTTAGAGGCAAATGGGAGGAGCGACATTGGAAAGTTTAGTGAGAGAGAAGACAAAACTTAAGATGAAAAATAAAATTAAAAAGTGGGAGAATTTAGCATTAGATAGGATTTCCTTCAGCAGCACAGGAGCATTTTTGCAAGTAATGGTTCTGCTTTAAGTGCTAGGCTTGAGGTTTACAGCTTTGGAAGCTGTAAGTGATGGCAGAGGCAGTTGTGTCTAGGGCTGATGGGAGAGTGTACTTATAAAGGGAGATAACCAGATTTTGGTATGACAGAGAGGAGTGATTAAATTATGGAAGAAAATAAGTTAAAGGCAACAAGATGACACTGAAGGAAAGGAGGTTGTGATTGGCGAGTTGGAAGGGTGATTTGGAAAAATCATAGGTAGAACAGAGGTGAAAGAAGACAAGAATAAATACTATGAAGATGAGGAAGTCCACAGGCAAGGGAAGAAAGGGAGAAAATGTTATATGTGGCATAGCTGATTATGGATATTAAGATTGCCCAGGATAAGGGAGAATAGCTCAGACAATAAGAAGTGAGAGAGCCAGACAGCTATAATTACAATGCTTTCTACCTATTTTGATAACCAGATTGGGTTTCTTTTTCTTGAGTTTTTGTTTTGTGAGTGGGCTCCTTCACCAATTGCTTGAGAGAAGCGTCATGCGATAAACTCAGGATGTCCCCGCTTCTGCTTTTGCCTGCTGCAGACCAACATTCACATCAGGCAGATTACATTCTCCCATAATTATTGCCTCTCCTTTTATTGCCATTTTTACATTCCATTGTTCAACATTTCCTTCCCTGGAGGCCTATCGTTCTACCTTTGCATGAAGAACTTCTAAAATAGCTTTGTTATTTTTTATTTTATGAGTTACTCAACTATCTCGCCTATCTACTCTGTCCTTTCTAATTAAAATATACCCTGGTACAGCTATATCCCAGTCATGATTTTCATTACACCATTACTGTTGTAGCCATATTTGGTATTTTTAAAAAACTAAATTTTATAAACATGTACTTTTTTCTTACATGAGTCACATTGCTTATGATAGTATTGTACTACTGCATAGTGTACCTGGTGAGACCATACACCGTATGCTGCTTTTGGAAATTTACTGCTTTTTGTTTATTGCACCCGCACAAAACTGATTGTCATGACTTAATCCACTTAGTGCTTGTACAATGTTCCATCTTTGCAATTGGACAAAAAATAAACGAGGTTATTAAATTTGAGCAGAACCATGTTGTATTTATAAATTATAGAGGCACACTAGTGAATACGCACTTGTACTTAGAGTGTATTTTTTTAATGAATAGGTCAACAGGAGTTATTATTATAGTATGTGTAGGCCTGATTCATGTCTGAAAGCAACTTGCACGTAAGTTGCATTTTAAAAAAGAGCGCAGAATTTAAGCCTAAATCCGGCCGTATTCAAAACCAAACGTATCTCAAGATGATCTAGCAAGATGTGTTTCGATTTGAATATGGGTAGATGGTCGCTCTGCCTTAACAGTACTTGCCTTATGTAGACACACAGAACAGACTGCAGTGTACACACATGCTTAAGTACAATTAAAGATCACAACGCATATTTTTTTTTAACCTAAAATAAAATAATAACTGTTAACAATATAATCATTTAAAGAAATATTTATTTTCAAAGATATTTGAAAAAATGTTTTTACATGATAAACCTAAATATGATACTAATGTGTACTGTACATACAATGCATTTTTATAATCTTAGTTGCATTCAGTTGCTCTGTGATAGCTAGTGGCATGCATACGTGTAATTTTTAATTCAAAGACTATGCAGTAACAAACATCACTTTCAGTCACATTAACATCAGCCCTGTGGTGGGTGCAAAAAATACAGGTGAAAACAAACATATTTGCAAACAAACACAGGACTTGAATTTGCTACATCTGCATCAGAATGTCCATACTGTACATGGCCTATGTTAGTCCACCCCTTCCCTCAACATTTCGCCTCTCAAGTCATAGGGAGTCATAAATGTCATTTGCATTCAGACTTGAACCGGAATTGCATGCAATTGCGTTCATTGGCCTAATGTCCGTTTCTGGGCATTCACAGAGCTATTTCACAGTACACAAATGGATGTATGTCTGAACATGAGTTAGGCTCAATGTGTCTGCCTACGTGAACACAAGAGCTTTGCATGCACTTCTGAATGACTGGTATAGGAGTCCATACATTCCTAACCTTTTTAGGGCATGTAGCATATAGTGTATTGTCTCTTCTACCTACTCTGCTGTATTGTACCTGCAGACACTTTGTAATGTGAAAAGTATCTCCAAGTGTTGCTAATCCACTATGAGAGAGGACTTATCTTTCACTGGGCTAAATCTGTGTTCTATTCCCTATGCACGTAGGGCATTTCACATTTTTTTGTACTACACACCCATGTCTTTAATGAGCCACACTGATTTGCCCAGTTACTGTTCCATGAACTTGTACAATTTCATCTGTACACAACTTGGACTTGCATAGTGAATTACAATGGCACTGCCAGTCAATTTATGGGAAGCATTTGTCAAAAAAACAAAGTAATATTTTCTGCAAATATAACTAAAAATAAAATTAAGAGCACAATGAATGGTACGCTCAGGATCCAAAGTGCCAGTACATAATAATAATGGAATGTTAATATTATGTTCAATTTTTTTATACATTATTTATATGGGCCTTACTTTGCAAACTGTCTGAAGGAGCTACATTTTTACCTTCTGTAAAGACTGTGATGACAGTACCTGTACATTTCTATACATTATTCATTCCTGTACCAAGGAACTGTAAGTGACTGTAGATGGGCCCTGGTTCACGACCAGTCTAAATAAGCCACCTTAGTACATTCTGGATGTGAACCAACAATAGTACACAATTCCATAAAAGTGCCTTGGCGTGGCGGATGGCTTAAACATACATTTGCAAATGTGTGCAACAAAGACTTTTGCATTTTTATCTACAGTAGAAATGGCAGATCTGTTGCTTGCTATAGCAGTGTGCTGGGGGAAAAAATGTTGTGTGTATGTTCCTTGCAGGATAACCCCACCCTTTCAAGCACCTGTTATGGCCTATAAATTGATTTGAGCAGCTTCCACTTTTGTATTTGTCTGAGAGGCATGTTGGTGTCAGTAGCTGAGAGGGGGTACTGGCACTGAATTGCTGTTTGGAGGCTTCTGGGGTACCTCTTTGGTAAGTTGGCTCTCAATTTAAAAACACATATGTATGGCCCAAATATATGGGACTCTCATTGTTTAGAGTAGGACCATCCTATTAGCAAAAGCGCCTTGGCGTGGCGGATGGCTTAAACATACATTTGCAAATGTGTGCAACAAAGACTTTTGCATTTTTATCTACAGTAGAAATGGCAGATCTGTTGCTGGCTATAGCAGTGTGCTGGGGGAAAAAATGTTGTGTGTATGTTCCTTGCAGGATAACCCCACCCTTTCAAGCACCTGTTATGGCCTATAAATTGATTTGAGCAGCTTCCACTTTTGTACAATTCCATACTATACTGTGACTAAAGAATTGTAAGGGCTGGTGATGGGCCCAACTTGGCAACCAATCTCAAGGAGGCATATTACTATATTCTGGTTGACCTAAAACAACAGTACCTGTACACTTCTATACATTATTCATCTTAGTGCCTAAAGAACTGTAAGTGGTTGGAGACTGGCCCAGCATAGCCACTAGTCTCTAGGGGGCATGTTAATGCATTCTTGATGACTGTAGTTTTAGTATTTACATAGTGATTATAGCCAAATAATTATTTTCTTTACTTTAACGTTTGTATACATTATGTAAACATAACTTACATAAAATAAATAATTTTTGTTCTCCTGCTAAAGTGGTATCAGCATTAGGCTTAACAACTTGTGTTATTTACACTATAACAGAGAAACCCACAGTATGGAGTCCCCTTGGGCCTGATTCATTAAGGAAAATTAAATAAAACAATTTGAGTAAGTAGTCTCCTGGACAAAACCATTTTACAATGCAAGGGGTGAAAATTAGTTTTCTATTTTGCACATAAATTAAATACTGTCTGTTTTTTCATGTAGCACACAAATATCAACTTTAAATTTCAGTGTACAAAATAAGCTATCAAGTATTTGTGTACTGCATGAAAAAACTGACAGTATTTAACTTATGTGCAAAATAGAAAACTAATTTGCAAAACTTGCATTGTAACATGGTTTTATCCAGAAGACTACTTACTCAATTTTATAACTTAACTTTCCTTAATGAATCAGGCCCCTTATTATTATGTGATTCAGCTATAGCCTTTATGAATAAGGTGTATGAAAAAAAGCATGGCCAACCTATCGAATAGGATACATCTGAAAGTGTTGGATCTCCTCCCGGCACCAATATGCTGTGGGTAACAGTTATATAAAATTGGTGCGTTACATGTCACAGCATGGCTTGGCAGCCATGCACTGTATGAAGGCTACAGCTTGCTGAGATACAACTGCAGCGTAATGATATGCATTAGGGTACATGTTAATTATTAATTAAGGGTATTTGGGATCTGAACACTGTGTTCATGATTATGTGATCTGAGGCCTACTGTCCTAGTTAATATTATGGCCAATACCACCATGATGACAAGGTAGTGAAAATATTGTACTTCAGCCTTGAATATAAGTATATAATTGCTAGCCGAGACACAGGGGTACTGCACTACCTGCACCAGGGAAGACATATACTTTTCAAATGTAAACTTTACAACTGTACAATAGACACTGCACAAAATGTTCACCAGTGACCAAGAATATCAAACATGTTACTAACATTTTTTTTTAAACAGCCCCCTCCAAACGGCATCCTAAGGCAGCATCTATGAGCCAGTAAGAACTAGAGTATTATACATTATTGACATTGTTACTGTATGTATGCAATGTAAAACAATTAAATCTCTGATTCTGTCGTTGTTTCCTTTTCAGGGGAGGGGAGGAGATTATGTATTCAAAAGGGGTAGACACACCAGGAGTTGTAGACAAATGACTGATGATCAAGGAAGACTAGAGGAATGGTCAAGGGTGAGGCAACTACAGTTTAATGCCAAAAAATGCAAAATCATGGATTTGAGTCTCAAAAACCCATAGGCTAAATATAGTATTATAATGGAAACTACTGAGGAGGAAAGGGATCTAGGAGTCATTATTTCAGGTGACTTACAGGCCAGTAAGCAATGTAACAAATGTAACAAAGCAATGAGAAAGGTAAGTCAGATGCTTGGTTGCCTAGGGAGAGGAATCAGTAGCAGAAATAAAGAATTAATAAAGTCACTGTATAGGTCATTTGTACGGCCTCACCTAGAATACTGTATTCTGGTGGCTATATCTCTAAATACACTAGAGACTGTACAAAGAAGGGTAACTAAAATGGTGCATGGCCTAAATGTACCTGAATAAAAAAGATTTTAATATATATAGTTTGGAGCAGAGAAGGGAAAGGGGGGACATTATAAAACCCTTGATATATTTGCAAGTTTCTAACAAGGTACAGGTGGTAAACATTTTTTAAAGGAAGCAGTTTCAGTGCACCAACTTGCTGAAAACTGAAGGGAAGTAGGTTCAGAGGTAATTTGAGGAAAAATTACTTCCAAGGAAGGATAGTGGATAAGTGGAATAGCCTCCCATCAGAAGTGGTAGAGTCTAATATAGTAGAGCAATTTAAACATGCTTGGGATAGACATAAGGATATATACTAAGTATCAAATAGGATTTACGGTTACCATAGATTACAAAATGGGCAGACTAGATGGGCCAAGTGGTTCTTATCTTGCGTCAAATTCTATATTTCTATGACACAGCAATGCAGATGAACAGCATATCAAAGTGATGCAGAACGTCCAGCATATATAGGCTCCTACAATGGAGAGGTTAGAGACTTTCACCCCTCCCCAGACAATAGCCAAACCTACACTGAATTTGAGCCCTTAAACAGCCACAAACTCCTCACTCTGAGGTGGGATTTCCTCCTGACTCCCAGAAGGTTAATCTTTTCCACAGATGTGGCTGTTTCTGTACTAGAAGATAAATGTAGAAAATGTTTGTGCACCAACATTTTTGTTAATATCAATATTAACTATTCTTACTGGAAATCATAACATTTCCATATAGTGCTTTTAATATGTACATGAGGTAGCTGCAAAGTTGTACTGATGGGTGAGGGAGACATGGCTGAGAAGGAGAAGAGCTGTATCCTGTGCATTACTTTGTAGGAATGGTTGTTTCTTGTATTGCCAGATACAGAAGGATTTAAGGTGGTATGGCACATAGTCACTCTGTTTAGCATGGCTGACATCTACAATCTATGACCATGTCACATGTACTGTCCACTACAAAAACTTATGTCACTATATCTCTGTAGGAGCACAAACAGACAAACAACCTCTTCCATTCCCCCTCCCCCTATGATTATGTCCATTTATTCCTCTGTTTTCTTCTGGAACCTACATAAATACAATTTTGCCTTCTGCTGTAGCAATAGCAGCAGTGAAATCAGGGGAGGACTGGCAAATTTTATCCCGGGATCAAGACTTGACTCAGCAGCCTATTTTAAAGGAAAAAAAATGCAGGTGGCCCAGCCCAGGGTAGTCCACTATGGGACCGCTCGGGGGCCAGATGCCCCCCTACCCCCCAGGCCATCCAGCCCCTGAGCGAAATGATTGATTGCTGGTCAACAGTGTGCACTAGAAGGACAAATTATCTGTAGGGTATCATCATCAACACCGTCACCATTTATTTATATAGCGCCACTGATTCCGCAGCGCTGTACAGAGAACTCATTCACATCAGTCCCTACCCCATTGGAGCTTACAGTCTAAATTTTCTAACATACACACACTAGGGTCAATTTTGATAACAGCCAATTAACCTACTAGTAGGGTAGGAGGGGTTGTTGAACCCATAATGACGGGATGAGTCCCTGAATGCTGTTGATTAATAAATTGCATTCTATGTATGACATTTGCAAACTTATTTGCAGAAGACATTTATAGTAATTATGTTTTTATAGTACTCCACTTACTGTTGAAAGCCAATCCAGAATATCTTCAATTTTACCACATTTTCTGCATTGATTATGCATTTTCTTTGTCATTACTTAAGATCCACAAAGTGAAAATTATTCAGTCCATATATACAATATTTAAGAATAACAATATTGGCTTATGGCAACAATTAATACTTGCTTTCTTATATATATTGTTCAAAATAATCAAAATAATCAAATAAATTCATAAACTGCCAAAATAAAAACTCAGTTGAATTATTAATTTGGCAATGACTTTACAAAACATGTGACTAGATTAAACTGAGCAGTATTATTAAATCTATCTTTTAGGTAATATATTTTTTTTCCATTTTATTTTTTATACAGATCTGTTTTTCACCTGTTGGCCACTTTGCATAAATACATTTATTTCCACCTCATATTTTGAACATGCCAACAGTCAACCTTTTCAAATGTTTTGCCTTGAAAAAGCTAAATATCATTGCTGTGAATTGGTATGCATCACGTATATAATAGGCCCTGCAAATGATTGCATTTACTAGGTGGCTTCTGCAAGACTGACAAGATCCCATAAATCAATTCTTTTCCAAGTCTTGCTGCACATTTTATTAGGAGGCATAAATGCACATTACAGCCTTTGTTGAAGGTAATATTTTTAGCAAGGTTGTAATCGCAAATAAACACTTTAATTTAATGATACAGTTGCACAAAAAAAGGAGTTTATGCTTTGCTCTGTATGCCTCCTAGTAATTAGATAATAACCATTGTAAATTGTATTTTGTCAGCCTGCAATTTTAGTTTGTTTATAATAATTGTTTCATTTGAATTAATTCCTGACTTAAAAATGGTTACAGATAAATTCTGTCAACTCCAGAATTATTGGCACTCCGAGACATCGAGCAAAAACAATCATATAAAATAAACAACACTTATTATGATTCAAATGTTTTTCAAAAAAGTTAGAAGAAATTGTTTGCCATTTATATAACAGACATCATTCCTACAAGAGTGTTGTTTTATTTTATGACACCTCCATGACCAGAAGCTTTTTGGAAAAGTTCCACGAAAGAAGCCTTTCCTAACGGCCAGACACAAAATGCAGCCTTTGAACTTTGCAAAATGTCATTGGAGCGACAAATGGAATCGTGTGATGTGGTCAGATGAGACAAAAAGTTTACTTTTTGTAAATTCACACCATCATCAATTTGGAGGAAAAAAAGTGACTGTACACAAAGCAACGCACTCACTATCTAATATGAAAATTTGGGGCTGTTTTGCTGCTAGGGATCCAGGGGCTTTTGTGAAAATAGATGGCATAATGAATTCCACTCTATAGCAGGAGTTTTACGTCAACATTAATCTGCTTCTGTCGGAAGGCTGAAACTTGGCTGTTGGTGGACCTTTCAGCATCAAAAAGACCCCAATGGTTGCGGGAACACAAAATCAAAGTTGTGCAGTGACCTTCTCAGTCTCTAGATTTGAAATCAACTGAAAATCTGTGGTGTGTATTGAAGAGAGCAGTCCTCAAGCGACAACGATCCCTCCCAAGATGGGGGGATAAAAAGAGGATTGCAGTAGCAATGGAGGCATGTTAGGCTGAGCAGGAGCTGCAGTTCTGTCATACTGGATCAAGAACTTACATACTCTGATAAAGGTTTATGAAATTACCATTGGGTGCTATCATCATCTTTTAGCCAGAAACTGGATGGCATGTCGCACCATTATTGCAGAGATTCTGGGCACTCATCTGACTGGGAAATTACTGCTGTTTTACGTTATCCTGTGAAATTGCAACAATAAATCATATTTGCATTCACCATTACCATTTGCCTAAGTGTGTCAATGTACCCACTGGAAGATACCAACCCTTGTATCTTCACAACACATCACTACCATATATGGTTTTCATCTGCCTTGCATTTAGTTTGCTACTCAGATCTGCTATGCATTTCAGGTGTGTCTCCCTCTGACTGCTGATTGGAAGACTTCACTTTATAAGCTCTCACCTGTCCTGCACTCACTACCAGTGTTACCAAGCATTACAATATTTAACTTTACTACTCCAAATGACATTCAACTCTACATCTCTTTTCCTGATCTTCCCCTCCCCTCCTCTCTCGTACATGATTGCCTTTCCGCCATCTCCTCTGAATGTCCTCACGTTTCCTTAAAATTAACATTGCCAAAACCGAACTCACTGTCTTCCCTCCTTCTAAATCTTCATCCCCCTTGATCTCTTTATTACTATTAACAACACCACCATCTCTTCTGTTCCCCAACTCTGCTGCCTGGGTGTCACCCTCAACTTCTCCCTCTCTATTGCCTCTCACATTCAATCTCTTGCCAAATCCTGTCGCTTCCAATAACACACCATTGCCCACATCCGGCCCTTCCTATTTATGGCGCCACCAAAACCATTATCCATGCACTCATCAATTCCCGTCTTGATTACTGTAACCTCACCGGCTTCCCCAGCTTCCACCTTGCCCCGCTTCGTTCTATACTCAATGCGACTGCAAGACTTATCTTCCTTTCACGCCACTCTTCTTCTGCCTCCCGCCTCTGCCTTGCCTTACATTGGCTCCCCTTCCCCTCAAGAATCTTTTCAAACCTACAAGGCATACAACAATAATTCATTATTATATAATGAACAAAATAAATGAACAGAAGAAATAGAAGTGACCAGAAGCTAAGCTTGGCAGCACAATATCACAGACTATCTGACAGTAGTACCATGAATAATAGGCAAGGACAAAAAACAAAGTGAGAATAAAATATGGCAAGATAAAAATTGTTTGTAATGAAACAATAATAGCAATGAACAACAGGTAAAGGAGAATTAAAGCACCAAACAATGAATGCAATGAACTATGGATAAGTTTATAGTAGATCTGAAAATCACAGGGGTGACAACGGAAATGTGGAGCACTATCTAGGTGTAAAGTTTTATACAGCAGTAAAAAGTGTAGCATGTCCAAAGACAGCATTGCATTAACCTCAAGTGCTCAAGCATACAAAAAGCATTCATCAATTATAGTCAGCAGAACAGAGCTTCTAATGGAGGGTAACAGAAAGGAGTGTTTGAGGAATGTTGCTGCCACCTTCCAACTACAGGATCAATTACAAAACAGGGCCTGACATGGGAGTATTGAGACTTCATTGCTGTATGTTACAGTTCTACAGCCCTTAGACTGTTATTGGCATTATGCAAAGATGAGGATACCTTCAGATCTGTGTATTTAGCAGATCCACATCAGCATGAGCAACTTTAGCCCTTAACATTCTCCCACTATGTGCGTGTCTCACTTATTTTTAACAATGGACAATGCTGTGCTGTCATAGTTGGGCACAATAGCCAGTGTAATATTTTATTAGTAATTTCTGTTTGATTTCTTTTTTATAGTCATTGTTCACTAACTAGTTGTGATACACAGCATCAGTGAAGCTTTCATTCTGTGTGTGTACGTTGAAACGGTAATGCTGAATGCAAACACATTTTGAAATGAGGTGAATGAGGGGAAGAATGCGTCAATGGGTGACTGCATCGTGCCTAGGGCCATGCCAGGTGATAAGCCTTGGCTTTGGGAGAAAGTGTACTATGTATCGTGCCAGGGGCCATGCCAGGTGATAAGCCTTGGCTTTGGGAGAAAGTGTACTATGTATCATGCCCAGGGCCATGCCAGGTGATAAGCCTTGGCTTTGGGAGAAAGTGTACTATGTATTGTGCCCAGGGCCATGCCAGGTGATAAGCCTTGGCTTTCGGAGAAAGTGTACTATGTATCGTGCCCAGGGCCATGCCAGGTGATAAGCCTTGGCTTTGGGAGAAAGTGTACTATGCATCGTGCTCAGGGCCATGCCAGGTGATAAGCCTTGGCTTTGGGAGAAAGTGTACTATGTTGTTGAGAACAAGTCAATACGACTCATGTTTCCCTCATAAAAGTTTACACTCATGGGAAATAAATAACAATATAGACCTAATGATGTATAGTATGGGTTGGTGGACTAACATGCTCTTTTCCATTGGCCCACTCTTGTTTATACCAGCACTGACTACTTGTGTACAAATAATTCGGTGGTAGTCACTTCTGCGACTACAGTAAACCCAACAGCAGTTTGTGCGATAGGAGAAGTGTGATTTTCAGGTGTCCGACCTGGAGGGGAGAACGACTCCTTGAAATTACTCTATTAAATAATTCCTCAGAATGAACATCCCGGCGCCTGCAAATCACGTCAGAATAAAGTGCGACCTAGACATTCTCGCTATTAAGGTGGACAGTTAATGAATGTTTAGTCTACATTGTAGAGGCGGTGCTTCCTAAACTGACCACCTTAATAGCGAGAATGTCGTTCTCCCCTCCAGGTCGGACACCTGAAAATTGCACTTCTCCTATCGCTCAAACTGGTGTCGAATTTACTACAGACGATAATTGGTACCCAACCCAAGTAATTAGGGTCATTGAAAGCTGTATTTTTGCCTCTTTATCCATAAATAAGACAAATAAAATAAAAGGGTAGTCTACATGTTTTAAAAATAAAAGAAAGTCACATGAATTGTATAGACACAATACACAAACACAGGACATTCTAGCGTTCATTCATATAACTTTATTCAGTAAGGTACAACAACTATCTGTTTTTGACAACATAATTAAAAACAGCTATTTAAGTGTTCGTTAATTTTTTTTATTAAATTGATCGTTTTTTTAATTAAAACAGTTGTTTTATTAAGTACTGTGTGGAAATCATTAAATGCCACTATGGGCAATCCTGATTATGCCACATTGAACTTATAAATGAAAGTAGCTGTAGCGACTCAATTCACAAATCGAATTGACAATGCAGACTTGTAATCAAACGTTGAAAATTGCATTGCACTGACTGATTCCAAGGTAGGCCATCCCTTGAATAATTAATGATCAATTAAATAAAGTGGCACCAAGAGCAAATACAAATTACAATGAGTGCACCTTTCAGAAAAAATGCAACATATGTTCAAAACTGAAACAGGAAGTTAACATGAAGTAAACAGCACAAATACTTTCATCAATTCATTACAAGTTAGTCAACTGCAAGCTAAGCTCTGCATGGCTTGTATAGGTTAAAAAACGATTGTCATATGTGTAACTATTAAATTAGCCTTCAGATGCTTTGTTCACCATAGCTGAAATAAGATAATTACGGAATTTAAAGATAGCACAGCACTGACAGTCACAGCAAATTTCATCCAATGATTACTGTAAAGTTATGATTATATATAAAATATTGTGTGAAATTAGCTAATTTAGTTGATATTGCCTATATAAGGATTAGCACAATGGGTGTGCACAGAGCATCCAAATCTTAAAGCCAAAGGTTTCTATTTTGTCTTCAAGTGTAGCTATATAGGCGTATATGTATTGTTTTTGCCCCTGGAGCTACCATAAAGTGTAAAAACAAAATGTCAGCTTTGTGAATGTGACTCATACAGGGTAAACTTGGAGACATTCCATTTATTTTCACAGATATTTTTCAGCACAGAATGGTTTGGCTTTCGTGCTTGATTTAAAGTGTGTACACATGTGTGCACCAAATGTTTGACCGTCGCCTCTCCTCCACTTTGATCACCTCATCCCACTCCAGAATTCAAGACTTCTCCCGAGCTGCCCCCATGCACTGGAATAACCTCCCACGCTCTATCTGTTTGTCCCCTAATTTGTGCTCCTTCAAACGGGCATTCAAAACTCACCACTTCCTCGAAGTCTACCAGCCTTCCACTTAACCCTCTCTCCATGATCGCTCTCATCACCTCGCTCGACCTGTGCTTGTTCCCCTCTTCTGACTCTCTTTGTGCCAGCCATCTGTTTGCCCTCCCTTTAAGATGTAAGTTCTTATGAGTAGGGTCCCCTTCCCTCCTGTCTCTCTACCTACTCTTCTGCTCCAACTTCATTATAATTGCTTCGCCTGGACCCTCTGAAGTCATAGTATTACTCGTTTAATGTTCTGTACTGTTTTCCCTGTATGGTCCATTGTTTGTATTATGTACAGTGCTGTGGAAACCTTGTGGAACCATATAAATAAATCATAATAATTCTGGTGCCATTCCAACAAAGAGCCAACACCTGTAGTTTTGAAGATCCCTGATGGGAGCTCGTCATGGGAAAAGACCGCAGAGAGGGCTGAATAATGAGGATACACACATTAGGCCAAAGTGGCATATATCTATTGATGTAATTTTTAGTACTCTTTGCTCTTTCTGTGATGTAATATATTAGCTGAGTCTCCTGCTTTACAATTATCGGCATGATTACGCTAGTGAGGGTTAGAGTAATATCACTTCTCTGTTTTTCTAGTTATTGTGATTGCCACATTGTCATGCTGCCGAACATACTTATGGCGGCCAGGTTGTCCTGGCTAAGAGCCTCTCTTTTATGAATGTCAGTCTTAGCAAGGCATTTGTTTCCACTCATTGTTTAGTGACTACTGTGATGTGTTATATCACACATGTTCATAATTATGTTAAAAAAAAATGCTTAATAACCATACATTTTTCACTGAGCCATTCTGATAAATGACTTGCAGAATCTGTTTGCACTTAGTATTAGCCATGCAAGGTACATGTACAAAGAAAATACAGACAAATCAATAAATTTGTGCTGAATTTGGCTTATAATTTAAAAAGTGACAACCTGTCTAGTAATTGTTTACTCTTACAATATAATTTAACACGGCTGTACATTTAAAAACAGAGTTATTCTTAGAACCCACAATATTATAAAATAAGTGTGGGCCAGTCTCTTCCATGGAAATAACTAAGCCTCTTAGTAATAAAATAATAGTTTTTGACAGCCTCAAATTTTCAAAACTCAGATACCAGAATAGAAACAAAATATATATTTGCTTTTTTCCCTGCATTATTTGGAATTCAAGGCAAAATGTACAAAATCCTGGGATATTAGACCATTTCTAGTTGGCTGCATTAACAACCTTTCATTAAGCAGTGCTCGCTTTCAACTGTTCCCTGGTTGTTATGCTTGGAGAAATACCACTTACAGGCACTGAGGGATGATTTTTAGCCAAATCACATGAAGCCAAAACATGGACCCCCTTGGTTCAGCTAGTTGGGGGCATAGTGGATTTGAAAAAAAACCAAAACAATTTAGTTGTGTCATTTTAGAATAGTTAGCCATACTAGAATCCTTATAAATTGGGATAAAATGGCTAATAACTTTTTTTGTTCTAATATGCTCTTTTCAAAAAAAACAGAGTATAACAGGGCTCAAGAGAAGTCCTTACTGCAAGAAGTTGTCTTGAAAATGTTATCGGAATTAAAAATTACAGATACTCAAGATTAGCAGCAAAATGTCAGATGTATCTAACGTGTCATTTGACAGCTATATTGAAATGCAAATAAGTAACATCCTCTGCACATAATTTATGGCCTTGTTTTACTTTTATTCTAAGGAAATACATACATTAAACTACTGCAAATGCAAAATTTTCCTGCCCAAGTTTAGTTTAGAAAGCACAGATGTCCTCTTATTAAAAGCAAATGTATAATACCACAGCAGGGCCGGTGTAAGGTATTATCGACGTCCTAGGCAAAGCTTCAGCCTACAACCCCTCCTCCCCCAATACCCACTACCCAGTCCATCATAATGCTTGACTTTTATAAAATTAAAATAATAAAAAATAAAATTAAAATAATAAATGCATCTGGACTGCAGGCCTGCAGTCCAGATACAGTGATGTCCAGATGTTCTGATGTCTGATGCAGAACACTGTCCAGGCTCCACTGCTGCACAGGAGCAAACACAGGATTTCGGGAAGGGGCTTTAAATGTTAGCTTTCAGGACAAAGCAAAAAAAATTGCTGCAATAAGTCAACAACAAACACTCTATTTACTCCCCTATACATACTGATAGTTATACACAGGTCAATCCGGCATTACACACTTGCAACATAATAATAACTATACACCGTTCTTACACATAAATATCACACACCTGGTACACACGGACCTATTCCCTGCCCACTAGCATTTCCCACATATACCCCCATACCCACCAGCTTTTCTCACAAATGCCACCCTGCCTACCAACTTTATTTACACATGACAGCCTCCTAACCAGTTTTTCCCTCACATACCACTCTATTTATTTACCCCATGCACACTGATCACTATTCACAGGTCAACCTGACATTACACACCTGATACACACTGATCACTATACACAGGTCATACACCAATATCACACACCTAGTACAAACTGACAGGGCCATGACTTTGGGGCGAGTCTGGTTCTATGGTATCGTTTAAAGATGACATATTTTTCATATGGCAAGGAAGTCAAAGTGAATTGGTAGATTTATGTTCCTATCTTAACTGCAATGAGTACAATACAGGTATTCCTCACTTAACGACCGAGTTCCGTTCCTACGACTAGGTCGTTAAGCGAATTGGTCGCTAAGTGAGTACAGTACTGTTATATGCACCTACATGTATTGTAATCATTTTTATTGATTCTGAATGAAGAAATAGACTAAAGAAAACTGTATTTTGTTAGTTTGCTTTACATTACATAACACTGCATAACAGAAAATAAACATGTGTACAGTAAAGCTCTACAAACAGCAGCAATTATAACAATGAGGACCCAGGGAGAACCTGGTTGTAAGTCCGAGCGGTCATTAAATGGGTAGGTTGTTAAGTGAGGAATACCTGTATTCAACTTGTTTTTGATTGTAGTAAAATATCGGTCAGTTTCCTAGATATCACTATATATTAAGGATCATTTTATACACACCAAAACATATAGAAAACCTATGGATATTAACAGTTATATCCAATTCAATAGTAATCATCATCAAAATTGGTTGAAGGAAATTCTTCTGGGTCAGATGAAAAGGATTAAGAGGAATTGTACAGAACAAGAAGTATTAGAAGAACAAATCCAAGATATCAAGAAGTGCTTTGTAGATAAGGGGTATAATAAGTCACATTTGGAAAGAGTAGAGGAAGACTTGAGGAATATTAATAAAGATACTCTCCTCATGCATAGTACATCTGAGAAGGTATCATGTGGTAAACGATTTGAGTGTGCTTTTGTAACACAATTTAATGATGGAAGCTATTTTTTATAAACATTGAAAATCATTGAAAAAAGATGAAATTATTGGTTCGATTCTACCTGAAAAACATGTGTTCATTTCCAAAAACCCACCGATCTTGAAAGACAAATTAGTCAGGAGTATGACATTTGAAAATACTAGTAGACCCATCAGAACTAAAGGCTTTCATTGTTGTGGAATATGTATGGCGAGTAGGACATGTTCGTCAAAAGAAAGTAAAATCAGTGAATTTACAGTTAAAGAGAAAATCTATAATATTGAACAATTTATTGCGTGTCATACAAATTATGTGGTTTATGCAGTTGAATGTGGTTGTGGTTTAATATATATTGGACGCACATCGCGTCTGTTAAAATTTCGCATTAAAGAACATATTACTAATATTAAGATGGGTCTTACCACTCATTCTTTGTCACTTCATTTTAAAAATGTGCATGCTTGTAATACCAGTCATATAAAAAAAAATTGGGCAATTATTAAAGTAATTTTATCGTTTTCCAATAAGCATTGTCTAAGCGATTTCTTGTGTTTCCAAAGCACAAACAATTTATTTAGCAGATGCAAAAGTTTTTAGCAATTCAATACATAATTATAATACAGTACAGCCGATACTAAAGATATATATACATACCGCTGCGCCCGCCTGCGCTCGCTGCGCTCCACTGGTACCAGCTACAGTACTTCAACCCAGAAGACTGTGGTCAGAGATTGACTGGGCTAGCTGGTCCCAGGAAGCTTGTATATATACACTCAGTGTTACAGAGAAAACAATACAGATGACATGGCTTGCTTCTATAGGTCCAGACTTCAGGAGGGTCCAGTGTAAACAGGTCATAGGCCAGTTCACACAACCCCCTCCAAGGGTGAGGGTCAACATTCCAGATGATTCTCACGCCCAGAAACCAATCTAAGCTAGTCTATTCACATACACAGTAAGTAACAGTTTAAACATGTCATCTCTAACATCACTAACTAGAGTATGGAATGTGTGATCCCTTTGGCAAATGAACCGGACAACTGCGGATGAATAGGGGATTAAAATGATACTAAACATGACATGTTTCCTGTAACCTGAACCTTAAGTATCACTAAAGTGTACATATAACCTTAATATATATATATATATCTATAAGCTAAATACCATCTGCACATAAATCACTGTGGAATGGAACCATTATAAATATGAAGTATATAAATAACTAAATGTGAGAGTGTGAGTGTGTGCGTGCATATTTTACCATGTGATCGCGCCGTGCCGCGTGTTACGTGGCATACTGATCGCAACCGCATGGTAAAGCAATATTAACCAATACACTTTCGTTCATCCAATTATACGACTTCTACACTATCAAAAAAATAAATTATCAATAGCGTATTAGAAATATGGATGTGAGATTAACTAAGGCTGAGATGCAATAGATTTATATATTGAATACCATTTTCCAGGGGGTTTAAACTCCAATGAGCTTAAATGGTTTCTTTAATTACATCATTCAGGTTGATGCTATTTTCTGACATTCATTATTCTTGTATTTATGAGACTGAGACTCACTCATAGGTCCATAGAAGATATATATGGAGAAAGACATTAAGATACAGATACTTCTACTATAAAGGATCGGAGAATGCAAGATGTGCAATGATTTACATTATATTTATTTATGTATTCGTAGACATGATAATGCTATATTTGCAATGTTTAGTAATGTTAACAATCATGTGATGTATGTAGTGAAATGAAAATAGCTTCAAATTTCTATCTATTGATGTACGTTTTGTTTATTATGTTAATCACATATTCAAATGTTTGGCAATGTTACTGCAATAGAGATAAGTTAATTATGCAAACGGACTCAAACTTCATTTTGATATGTATTTCAAAACTATGCTATGAAAAAGAAGTAGTGTGGTTTGAATATGCTACTTCCGGGTTTGCCATCATGTGATCTTGGCGTTAAACTGAAACTGCATAAAGAGTTGAGGGAGGACAGTTACCCACTATCTTTTTGCCTTGAAAAAGACTCCAGGAGGAGTGGAAACACATTGGCCAATCTATCTACAACTAACCCCTGCCTTAGGTCAGACATACGAGTAGGAGGAAGGAGACCCTTTTCTATCTGTGGTCGCTACAATAATATGTTACAGCTATTGTAGTCCAGACCTTTGGTAGTAGTTATCCACCCTGATTTATGGTTTTTTAGCATATCCATGTTTTATTGTGTTTTAAATAAAAAAAATGGTAACACACTAGAGAGTTTCTCTTTTATCATTTCTATGGTATCCAATGGGAGTTGACATTGTCCAGGAAATCCGTTGGGAGGACAAAGTATGACATCTGTACATTGCCAGTACAAAAGAACATTTTCTGTAAGCATATTGTAACGGATTAGCTGGATTCAGTACTATTCTTGATTAGCGCTGGCTTACCTGAGGCGCAGAGTCTAACAAACTCCCCGGTGTTCACCAAGAACGGCCGCAAGGCGGGATGGGCTTACCTGCCAGGAGACACAGGTCGCGGTCCTCAGGCTTGCCTCAAGAAGTAGTATAGCGAATTGAGTAGCGGGTAGATGCAGCGAGAAGGAATCCGGGTTCGGTACACAGACTGGCGGCAGCAGTATAAAGGGAGGCAAAGAAGTGTCAGACAATCCGGGTCAGGGTCACAGGCAATGAGAATGGTCAGCAAGCCGTGTCGGTACACAGGAGTAGCAGAGAAACCGAGTAGAGAGAGGAACGTCAACAATCCAGGTCAGGGTCACAGGCAAACAGAATGGTGAACAAGCCGGGTCGGTACACAAGCGCAGGAGATCCAGGAAGGTAAGCTAGCAGAGACTGATACACAGGGGAGACTTCACAGGGAGCAGGCACAAGGATTTATCCAAAGGAACAGGAGCCAGGAACCAGGTAAGTTGCTCTGACACAAGTGTCAGAGTGAGTTTTTTGTAGGAAGCCCAATTCAAATTCTCCGCCTCGAGGTTTGCGGTCATGTGACCACCGAACCCTGAAGTGCGGCTTCTGGGACCGAAGGAGCGGCGGGGGAGCGAGGTAAGGTAAGTTCGTTACACATATAGAGTGAAAGTGAGATGGTGACGTGAAACACATGATTGAGGAAATTCTATTCCCTCATTTCACTGCTGGATTTTGAAAGTCTTCAACCAACTTTGGAATATTTCTGGGACTTCTACTACATGTTGGCATACATATAACATTGAATGTATTGTACTATATTATTGTATTTTGTTTTACATGTGCATTGTTCTATCTGTGAGAGTACAAGTGAGGATTTCATCCAATATCCATGTGTATATACTTGAGCGCTTATTGTACGTATAATTTTTTTACAATATTTTTGGTATTGAGTGGAATCCAATTTATAAGTGCTGGGCAGCTCGGAAGGAGCGCTATAATTGAACTGTAGTTTGCTTTTGTTTTAACTCTGATTTTTAGTTCATATTTGTTTATACATTATTATATGTTATATATTTTTAATTTTTAGCGCATCATACATTTTTTATTTACATTGATTTAGTAGTCTTTAGTTCAGTACACTGATCACAATACATGTATAGTAATTAGAAATTGTTACTTTGTTTGTAAAGGTTTTTAATTAGAAATAAAAGTTTGTTATACTGTTTTATATAATTTCACAAATTCATTCACGGATAGCGGTATTATCATTGCTCAGTGCTGTGGTTTTTCAGATTGTCTTTATGAAAGCTCTGCTCTTGTCTACTCATGAATGCTTTCACCATCAAGAAGTGCATAGTACTAGTCTTTGAAGTTTTTGATATGGGTGCAGGCCACTGCCGAAGTCAAATAATTGGATGAAGTAATTCTAAATTAATAAATATTTATTGTAATAGAGTAAACAGGAAAACAGATCAAATACACTTACATTTACTACATTCGGTAGTCAAAAAGGGGGTTCCTGTCCTGTAATATTGGATTATTACACCACAGTTGTAATTGTCAGTGGCTAAACATAATAAGTGAGGTTTGCAGAAACCATCTCTTTTTGAGCAGTTTTCAATCCGTCAGACTTACTAAAGCCAAAACCACTATACCACAAAAGTGACATTTCACAAAGCACCACAATCAAAATCACAAAATGTATTTTCTCAATGTAAAGAATACAAAGCCATATATTTATCAATACCAATACATGATTTCAGAGCCGTAACTTAGAATTCTAGCGCCTGGGGCGAGAAAGACAAATGCTGTCACCCTAGCCCTCAATTTTAACCAAATGAACCTATAATATTCCTAAATTGCGCCCCCCTTCAGTGTTGTGCCCTGGGTGGTCGCCCCTGTCGCACAGCCCTAGTTATGGCCCTGCATGATTTGGCAAACCGCTGGAAAAAAGGGCAAAAATCATCACAGAAGAAAAAAAGTGGTTGTGGAAGATGAGATAGATTGAGCTATTTGCCGCTTAAAAGTGAAAAATATAATAAATATTAAAAATACAATTTTAGTAAACAGTGTTACATCCAGTTTTAACAGCAGATATAAAATAAAATCTATTTATATTGCAGATGTTTGTGATGTAATGATGTAAAGCCTGAAATCATGTTCAGTGGCATTAATATACACTTGCCAGCAATGAAAGTGTATTTAATCCCAAATAAAGATTAGCTGTTTCTGAAGGACTTCTTTGCTGTTTTCTTGATTGCACTCTACTGAGATAATGGTTCGCAAGGAGCTTTCAAAACATCTACGGGTTCTCATTGTTGAAAGATACCAATCAGAAGATAGGTATAAAACAATTTCAAAGGCATTACATGTACCATTGAAAATTGTGAAAACTCATCAATAAGTAGTGAAAATGTGGCACAACAGAGACATTGCCAAGGTACGGCATTTCCTACAAATTTGACAGGACAAAGAGAAAGTGCTTCAGGGAGACTAGTAAAAGGCTTATGGCAACATTAAAAGACTGCAAGAATTTTTGACTGCACCTGGTCACTCAATGTAACAACAATCTCCCACATTCTGCACATATCTGGACTATTAGGTAGGGTGGCAAGACGCAAGCCATTTTACACAA